>NW_015387106.1:94254-109341 GCF_001527695.2 Protobothrops mucrosquamatus
TGTATTAACAAAACATGCTTGTTGGCCACCAGAAAATTCAGTCTTAATTATCCCTTAATTATCTTAATTTGAGAGTCAGGCCAGATTTGCACTTAAGTAGGAGACCATCAGGAAATATTAGCCTTTAGGTGAGGCTAAGCAATTGAAAAACATCTCAGAAAAAGGCAAATGTCAACACACTTTTCTACTGTTGCTCAGAAAATGTCAAAGATGTATCCATGAAGTTATCAAGACTTGAATGAGACATTAGCTTTATTAGACTTCAGAGGAACTTATTTTGAAGGGAGGAGATCTATCAGATACTTGAGAATCAAATATATAATCCTTGGAACAGATTGATACCAGTGTTTATTTATCTGATGTTTATGCCAGTTTATGACAGGCTCCAAATATCAAAAAAGACACATTGAGATTCTTGTAAGTCTTTTATTTATTTCTCACCTAAAGATAGAAATCTTGCTGTAAAGTACACTACCAACACATAAAGAATATACTTTGGAAACTATTAGGGAGGAGCTGTCTTCACTCTCTTTCTCTCACACAAGCTATCTGAACTGCATTGTCTCTTGCTTTCTGGAATGCATCCCCTTCTCTTCTCGTAATCCAGACAACATTCCCCGTTACAGTTTTGAATGCAACTGTTTTTCAATTTGAGTTTTATTTTTCAAAAAAGCGAAACCCGCAAAGTTCAAGCAAAGACCACGAGGAATGGAAAGCTTTTCAGTTGCATGAGCATATCATTGACATCTTCAGATGATGACCCTCAGTGTCTTTCTATTGATATTAAACAGTAGAAGAGAAAGAGCTATGGAGCCATGGTTACTATAGGTATGAACAGAACCTTCATTTAAATGATTTAATTTATTATTTCAACTTCAAGGCTGCCTGACTCCATAGCAACACTAGGTAGCTTACAATTAAAAGGTTAAAAAGAAAGCAACCAATGTCAAGGGAATCAAATATAATTAATCAGAAAGAAGATCCAGAAACCAAAGGGGCTCAATCATCATCCCAACCCCAGGCCTGGGAGAATCTCTGAGGGCAGGAGACATCAATGAGAAGGCATGCTTCCTGGCTCCCACAAGACGCTAGTGCTTAATTGGCAGAGACCCGGAGTTTTCCCACTCTCGTTCATCTGAATGGAAGGGTAAAAATATATGAAAACAGGCTGTCCTCCAGGTAGCCAGGATTCATGATAATGAGGGACTTTATAGGTGATCTCCCTGGTTACATCTACTTTCCCCACCAGAGTGGGTAGACAGTTATCTGGTGGATCCCATCCATTAAGGAAGTACACCTGTGACCCTCGCACAGATGCAATGAAGTTGGAGAAATAATGTGATTTTTCTACCCTTATGCCCACCATGTAAACCTGTCCTTTAAATTCCAGCCCACAAAGATATCCACCAATATCCACAATCAGTTACATCACTGGCTACTGAGAGATCCACCAGCTCCCAGGTCTCTTTCCTGGAAGAGATAATTGATCAGGGCGATCAAATCATCATCAAGTTTGGAGAAGGATGGTCTTCTGCCTATGAGCTTGGGAAGAGCAGACCTGGTCACTGACAAAGAATTTCATCAAGAATGAATTCACCAGCATTCTGATGTAAAAAAGATGTTGAGACTCTAGAAAGAGTACAGAGAAGAGCAACAAAGATGATTAGGGGACTGGAGGCTAAAACATATAAGGAACGGTTGCTGGAATTGGGTATGTCTAGTTTAATGAAGAGAAGGACGAGGGGGGACATGATAGCAGTCTTCCAATATCTCAGGGGTTGCCCCAAAGAAGAGGGAGTCAAGCTACTCTCCAAAGCGCCTGAAGGCAGGACAAGAAGCAACGGGTGGAAACTAATCAAGGAGAGAAGCAACCTAGAACTAAGGAGAAACTTCCTGATAGTTAGAACAATTAACCAGTGGAACAACCTGCCTCCAGAAGCGGTGAATGCGCCAACACTGGAAGTTTTTAAGAAGAAACTGGACAGCCATTTGTCCGAAATGGTATAGGGTTTCCTGCCTGAGCAGGAGGTTGGACTAGATGACCTCCGAGGTCCCTTCCAACTTTATCATCATCATTATTATTAACTGATTCATCACATCCAGCACCACTGTGAGCTAACCTTGCCTGAACTGGAGACAAGCCCTTGATGCTTCATATACATTTGAATAGGTTCATTCAGACTTAATTTGGATTCACACTTCAATGCCCCCAACATTTCACCCTTAACGGTATTTTATACTCCCTTGTTTATTTTATTCTCGCCTTCTTCGCAAATTGAAATATTTTCACACTCAAATCACCAGCACAGTATTTTATATAGTTCACATCTTACTTTGCTTTCCCCCCTCCCAACAGAATTGGATTGCAAATTGCTTGTTTGCAATTATTGTTGAAGTGTCTTGTTTATTGAAACCGGTGTGGGTTTTTTTTTTTTTGTTATTGTTTTCTATTTTTTTTTATTTTTGCAACTGATTGAAAATGCAGCTCAACATTTCATATGCAAAGTTTACCCTGAGGTTCCATGTTAAATATAACCCAAATAAGATGAAGTTTTTTTTTTTTTTTCAGACAGGCTGAAAATGACATACCAGAAAATGGCCTTTTTTTTTCTCTTTTGAGTAATAAAAGATGTTTGTTTGTCGCAGCTAAATTAAATGCAATTTGTCCACGTAATTGCATTTTAATTGTAATGGGGCTGCAGTTGGTTGTAATTCAATTAGTGGCACACCTACTTGGAAGACAGGTGAGATGCCCTGGGAGACATTTCACCAGATGTCACCTGTCTATAATCAGGGACAAACATCTGGTTATGAGTCCTAGCATCCAGTACTTCCTGGGTGACCTTAGACATAAGGACTACAGAGATTCAGGGGACTGGAGGCTAAAACATACAAGGAACGGCTGCTGGAATTGGGTATGTCTAGTTTAATGAAGAGAAGGACGAGGGGGGACATGATAGCAGCGTTCCAATATCTCAGGGGCTGCCCCAAAGAAGAGGGAGTCAAGCTATTCTCTGAAGCGCCTGAAGGCAGGACAAGAAGCAATGGGTGGAAACTAATCAAGGAGAGAAGCAACCTGGAACTAAGGAGAAACTTCCTGACAGTGAGAACAATTAACCAATGGAACAACCTGCCTCCAGAAGTGGTGAATGCTCCAACACTGGAAGTTTTTAAGAAGAGACTGGACAGCCATTTGTCCGAAATGGTATAGGGTTTCCTGCCTGAGCAGTGGGTTGGACTAGATGACCTCCAAGGTCCCTTCCAACTTTATTATTATTATTATTATTATTATTATTATTATTATTATTATTATTATTATTATTATTATTATTATTATTATTATTATTATTATTCAACATAGTAGATAGGTAATTTATTAATTGATTGGTCTTATGGCCATATAAAAAAAGAACAAAAATAAAATAAGGGATCTAATTACAGGGTGGCAAAAGGGGATCACATGACCCCGGGGACACTGCAATTGTCATAAATATGAGTCAGTTGCCAAGTGTCTGAATTTTGATCACTTGACCATGGAGATATTGTAACAGTCATAAGTTGCTTTCTTCAGTGCTCTAACTTTGACTGGTCACTAAATGAACTGTTCAAAATCTAGGACTATCTGTAACAGGTTCTTAGATCAACTGCCTTATCTATAAACTTAGCAGCTCTGCTCACGATGTACAGATTAGAGTCCAAGCTGAAATAAAACAATCTGAGATTCAGATCCAGGTGAGCTGTTCTTTCAAGTAGGGATGTTAAGTATTTGAGCCTAACAGAGGCATATAGTTGATAATCAAAGAAACAGGACAATGTGTTCAGTGGCTGGGACACTGCATAATATACACACCCTCTCATGATATGGCAAGTGGTCAAAGTGCCCATATTTAGCCATAGAATCCAACAACTCAGATCTTGCTCTAGAATGGGTCCTTCTTATTGTGATCACCATTTGCAACCTTCCCAGTCAGCTTCCAACAAAATCAATTCATTGACAGGTATTTTTCAAATTGGAAATGGAGATCAACATCTGAAGCTGGCAGAGGCATATACATACATGCATATACAGATAGGCACATAAACATGTAAGAAATCTAATGATGAGAAGAAAAAAGGAGAAAGGCTTAGAATGGAGGACTTGATGACTTCCTAAGCTGCTGTCCAGCTTCAGTCTTCTCTCAGAAGAATACGTGGGTATGTCTGTGGATTTTTCTCATTTATTTTCCTGCTCCCCTAGCTACATCCAGTTCACTTGTAAACTGAGGTTCTCCCTTTCACCTCCATCTCCAATCCTACATTGGCTGTTCAACCATTGAGATTTTGAAGAGTTAACTTGCTGAGAGTGGAGGTTCATTCTCTGAACTAAGTTAACCAGCTGGACAGACTTGAGCATCTTTATATGACTTCAGTCCAACTTTCTGTTGGGCTGGAAAACAAGGAAAAGCATTAAGAAGACAACAACTACTATGACAGCTAGCTTTCTACTTTTCTTTTCTTTTGATATTTTTTAACCATTTGTGCATTTTCTGAATGTTGCTTTGAGTGAATTTAATTATGAATCCCCGAGCTATGTTGAAAGTGGTGTCTTTCTACTTTTATAAACTCAACAAGTCGTAAATCATGCTTACTTAAGCCTTACACCCTGATGTAGAGTTAGACCTCAGCATTTTTACTGTCCACAGGGAAGGGAAAGAATGTTGCTATGCATCTCACGAAAGGGTAAATAATTTGTATTTCCTGCTCCCATTATAAATAGCACTTCTCCTTTGAAATCTTGTAATATTCAAAAACTCCTGGGCATCTTCAGAGATTGCTACTAGGTTTGCATGATTGGAAATGTCAAGGAGAACATTTATAAATGAATGTATGGTCTCTAGAAATGCATTGTTCCCATTCCTATCGCAACAACAACAACAACAAAAAACCAAACATCTATTGAGAAGCAAAGATACGTCTGCAAAGACAGCATTCATTTCCCATCCTCCCTCCCCACCTTTTCCATCAATAAACATTTACAGCAAATGATCCGTATTTTATTTTTGTAGCTACCTTGGCTGGAAAGAGATATCAGCTTAATGGGAGAACAAAGCAGAGAAGGGAAATGGGCTCAAAAGATGAAAGGGTCAGGGGTCATCAATCAAACCAGATGTTTGAGTCACCATTAAGTGGGTAACCTCATGGGATTTGACGGATGGCTGAATGGATTCATCAGGCTTTCAGGAAATGTCAGAGAGGAAATGGAAATGGGATGAGAAGTTCCCTGGACGTGGTGGAATGTAGTCTGGATTCCCAGGAGGGAGGGGCTGCATTCCAGAGGGCAAAGAGATAATGAAGC
The DNA here is from genome assembly GCF_001527695.2 of Protobothrops mucrosquamatus. Taxonomy (NCBI): domain Eukaryota; kingdom Metazoa; phylum Chordata; class Lepidosauria; order Squamata; family Viperidae; genus Protobothrops; species Protobothrops mucrosquamatus. The sequence continues at coordinate 99,590 of NW_015387106.1, forward strand.
TTAGATAGTTTGCTTGGGAGAAAGAGAATTAAAAAGGCTTCTCTCTAGCAGTGCTCAGAGTATATGATGCCAGTAATTGCTTTAATTTGGCAAGATTCTGTCTATACGTGTGGAACAATAAAATACTCAGAGGTAAATCTACTTGTCTTTCTTGGTTCTTGGGGAACTGACACTAGGACAGACTCAGAAGTTTGGGACACCCTTGCTAAGGCCCATTAAGGTTCTTAGCAGGTCTCCTTAGCTGAGCCCAGAAACACCAGGGATTAAATCTATGCTTGGTTTTCCCCTGGTGGGAAGGAGACACTTTGAAAAGCCCTTTTATTCATTTTTTTTGTGGTCTCCAAAGGGGCTTAGAACAGCAGTGGAATGAAATAAATTTCCCCATTTTTACTGCATTGGGAGTTGGAAAAATAATCAGCCTGGTGAGAGACCCATCAATGGATTTATTTTAAAGAAATAAGTAGAAAGGGCACTACTGTAAATTAGAAGATTCCTTTTGAGTTTTGGTAGCTTGACTTTGATAGAACAGTTTTCCCAAAAGAGGGTATAGCCATATATCAAAGTATTTGAAGATGTTTTCCAATATTTCACTGGCAATCCCAATAGGAATGTTGTTTGGACATACACACACACACAAACACACACACACACACACACACACACACACACAGAGAGAGAGAGAGAGAGAGAGAGAGAGAGAGAGAGAGAGAGAGAGAGAGAGAGAGAGAGAGAGAGGAGCTGCTTCTGAAGCAGCTGCCTGTCAGGCTCCAAAAATGAAGAAAGACACACAGAATTACTACTAAACAATTTCCTTTATTGTTCCTCACCTATAGACAGAAATTTTGTCAAACTGAAGCTACTACTTGCACCATTAAAAACAGACTCTGATAACTTCTAGGGAGCAGCTGTCTTGACCTTAGTTCTCCCAACCAAACTATCTGAACTTTGCTGATTCTTGGTCCTCTGGAATGCAGCCCCTCCCTCCTGGGAATCCAGACTACATTCTACCACACTGCCTGGCTTTGGAACAAGCATGGCTGCTTCGACAACTCAAAGATAGAGACTCTTTCACACTTCTGAGCATTGCTTTCAGCTTTCTGCCCAGTCTTATCAAAGCCTGCCAAAGTTCAGTGGATATAGTACATAGAATAATAGAGCTGAAAGGGACCTTGGAGGACTTCTAGTCCATCCCCCTGTTCAAGATGCATATCCTATGCCATTCTGGATAAATGGCTGTCTAATGATGGAGCACGCACAACTTCCAGAGGCAAGCCATTTCACTGATGAATTGTCCTCACAGGAAAATTCTCCTTAGTTCTAGGTTGGATTTCTCTTTAATCAGATAGTTTGGACAATAGGTTGACCCTTTCTCCTCTGTGACAGCCCCTCAATATTATTAATAATATTAACAATTATTAAAATTAATAAAAAAAGTCTTCTGTTTTTTGGGTGGAATCTCCATGCTCCATCACAAATAATGGTCCTTCCCAAATTCAGCCTGTGTATCCTGCAGGCAGAAAATGCAGAGATCTACTCCAAGTAGGAGAGGTTTGTCCATGTAGCAGAGAACAAGCATGGAAGAAATCTGATGTTCTAGTCAGCTTTCTCCAGTCTGGCATCATCCACAGCATTGGCAAGGAAGGGGGACAACAGCTTGCAAATCCTCTACGGGGCATGGAGTGGAGGAGGAGGACATCAACTCTTCAACCCTTCCCTTGCCAAAAGGAAACTTCCTAAACACAACCCAACTTTTCCCTAACCCTGAACTCGGTACCTTTGGAACAGAAAAGTGGGGAAATGACTGGTGAGATTTACATCTCAATTTTTAAAGCAATTCCTCCCCCCCTCCTCCAATGCTGCAAATGGTTTTGGCTGCACAATTCCTGAGTCAAATTCCAAGATCTCTGAGAACAAAAGGCCAGAACTTTGATGAAATTCAAATCTTGAAAGAGAATTAAGAAGCTGGGAGGATGTCAGCCTGCCTGCCGAGGCTGATTTAGTTGCCTTAATTGTACCAAGCACAATGACAGTAGATCAGAGAGAGGAGAAAGAATAGAGGAGAGAACAAAAGACATGGAGACAACTGGAGGAGATGCGTAAAGAAATAATGAAGCCAATAATGGGGCAGAGAAACGGGACCAAGAGATCACAAACACAGCCTTTTCTCTCCTAGGAGTCGAATTTGTGAAGGAGTATTGTCCAACTCCATCACAGTCAGCAAAGCAAAGCAAAATAAAAACCATCAGAATCCTTTCCAGCTTTGTGTTTTCAAAGTTGAACTTCTCATCTGGGCATGGTGCAAACCACCTCCTCAAAGTGATGGAGTAGAAACAGGGTACCAGTACTTAGGGCAAAGTGCTTGAATCAGACCAGGCAAGGGTGAAATCAGTCCTCCCTTTTAGTAATGGAAGTTTTCTCATAATTCTGAAAGATGGTTGGAAGATTACAATGGCTCAGAAGCATCATGAGCCATGTTTTGCATCTAGGCTGCTTTAGAAGTGTATGTATATGAATATATACCGTGTTTTTCCCAAATAAAACCCACCCTGAAAATAAGCCCTATCCTGATTTTTTTAGGATGCACCTAATATAAGCCCTACCCCCAAAGTAAGCCCAGGGGGGTGGGCATAGCCAGCACAGGAGGTGCGGGGGGCCGACAGTGTCCGGCAGCAGCATGACATATCTGTGGGCAAGCCAAGGGACAGTGGGACAGAGATTGAGAAGGAGAAAAACTTGGAATACTGCATCCAGTTTTGGTCACCACGATGTAAAAAAGATGCTGAGGCTCTAAAAAGAGTACAGAGAAGAGCAACAAAGATGAGGCTAAAACATATAAGGAACGGCTACTGGAATTGGGTATGTCTAGTTTAATGAAGAGAAGGACGAGGGGGGACATGATAGCAGTCTTCCAATATCTCAGAGGCTGCCACAAAGAAGAGGGAGTCAAGCTATTCTCCAAAGCGCCTGAAGGCAGGACAAGAAGCAACGGATGGAAACTCATCAAAGCAACCTAGAACTAAGGAGGAATTTCCTAAGAGTGAGAAAAATTAACCAGTGGAACAACCTGCCTCCAGAAGCGGTGAATGCTCCAACACTGGAAGTTTTTAAGAAGAGACTGGACAGCAATTTGTCTGAAATGGTATAGGGTTTCCTGCCTGAGCAGGGGGTTGGACTAGATGACCTACAAGGTCTCTTCCAACTTTCTTCTTCTTCTTCTTCTTCTTCTTCTTCTTCTTCTTCTTCTTCTTCTTCTTCTTCTTCTTCTTCTTCTTCTTCTTCTTCTTCTTCTTCTTCTTCTTCTTCTTCTTCTTCTTCTTCTTCTTCTTCTTCTTCTTCTTCTTCTTCTTCTTCTTCTTCTTCTTCTTCTTCTTCTTCTTCTTCTTCTTCTTCTNCATTGAGATTTTGAAGAGTTAACTTGCTGAGAGTGGAGGTTCATTCTCTGAACTAAGTTAACCAGCTGGACAGACTTGAGCATCTTTATATGACTTCAGTCCAACTTTCTGTTGGGCTGGAAAACAAGGAAAAGCATTAAGAAGACAACAACTACTATGACAGCTAGCTTTCTACTTTTCTTTTCTTTTGATATTTTTTTAACCATTTGTGCATTTTCTGAATGTTGCTTTGAGTGAATTTAATTATGAATCCCCGAGCTATGTTGAAAGTGGTGTCTTTCTACTTTTATAAACTCAACAAGTCGTAAATCATGCTTACTTAAGCCTTACACCCTGATGTAGAGTTAGACCTCAGCATTTTTACTGTCCACAGGGAAGGGAAAGATTGTTGCTATGCATCTCACGAAAGGGTAAATAATTTGTATTTCCTGCTCCCATTATAAATAGCACTTCTCCTTTGAAATCTTGTAATATTCAAAAACTCCTGGGCATCTTCAGAGATTGCTACTAGGTTTGCATGATTGGAAATGTCAAGGAGAACATTTATAAATGAATGTATGGTCTCTAGAAATGCATTGTTCCCATTCCTATCGCAACAACAACAAAAAAAACCCCAAACATCTATTGAGAAGCAAAGATACGTCTGCAAAGACAGCATTCATTTCCCATCCTCCCTCCCCACCTTTTCCATCAATAAACGTTTACAGCAAATGATCCGTATTTTATTTTTGTAGCTACCTTGGCTGGAAAGAGATATCAGCTTAATGGGAGAACAAAGCAGAGAAGGGAAATGGGCTCAAAAGATGAAAGGGTCAGGGGTCATCAATCAAACCAGATGTTTGATTCACCATTAACTGGGTAACCTCATGGGAATTGACGGATGGCTGAATGGATTCATCAGGCTTTCAGGAAATGCCAGAGAGGAAATGGAAATGGGATGAGAAGTTCCCTGGATGTGGTGGAATGTAGTCTGAATTCCCAGGAGGGAGGGGCTGCATTCCAGAGGGCAAAGAGATAATGAAGCTTGGACGGACTCAGAAGTTTGGGACACCCTTGCTAAGGCCCATTAAGGTTCTTAGCAGGTCTCCTTAGCTGAGCCCAGAAACACCAGGGATTAAATCTATGCTTGGTTTTCCCCTGGCGGGAAGGGGACACTTTGAAAAGCCCTTTTATTCATTTTTTTTTGTGGTCTCCAAAGGGGCTTAGAACAGCAGTGGAATGAAATAAATTTCCCCATTTTTACTGCATTGGGAGTTGGAAAAATAATCAGCCTGGTGAGAGACCCATCAATGGATTTATTTTAAAGAAATAAGTAGAAAGGGCACTACTGTAAATTAGAAGATTCCTTTTGAGTTTTGGTAGCTTGACTTTGATAGAACAGTTTTCCCAAAAGAGGGTATAGCCATATATCAAAGTATTTGAAGATGTTTTCCAATATTTCACTGGCAATCCCAATAGGAATGTTGTTTGGACATGCACACACACACACACACAGACACACAGACACACACACACACAGAGAGGGAGAGAGAGGGAGAGAGAGAGAGATAGAGAGATAGAGAGAGAGAGAGAGAGAGAGAGAGAGAGAGAGAGAAAGAGAGAGAGAGAGAGAGAGAGAGAGAGAGAGAGAGAGAGAGAGAGAGAGAGAGAGAGAGAGAGAGAGAGAGAGAGAGAGAGAGAGAGAGAGAGAGAGAGAGAGAGAGAGAGAAGGGAGCGGCTTCTGAAGCAGCTGCCTGTCAGGCTCCAAAAATGAAGAAAGACACACAGAATTACTACTAAACAATTTCCTTTATTGTTCCTCACCTATAGACAGAAATTTTGCCAAACTAAAGCTCTACTTGCACCATTAAAAACAGACTCTGAGAACTTCTAGGGAGCAGCTGTCTTGACCTTAGTTCTCCCAACCAAACTATCTGAACTTTGCTGATTCTTGGTCCTCTGGAATGCAGCCCCTCCCTCCTGGGAATCCAGACTACATTCTACCACACTGCCTGGCTTTGGAACAAGCATGGCTGCTTCGACAACTCAAAGATAGAGACTCTTTCACACTTCTGAGCATTGCTTTCAGCTTTCTGCTGAGTCTTATCAAAGCCTGCCAAAGTTCAGTGGATATAGTCCATAGAATAATAGAGCTGAAAGGGACCTTGGAGGACTTCTAGTCCATCCCCCTGTTCAAGATGCATATCCTATGCCATTCTGGATAAATGGCTGTCTAATGATGGAGCACGCACAACTTCCAGAGGCAAGCCATTTCACTGATTAATTGTCCTCACAGTTAGGAAAATTCTCCTTAGTTCTAGGTTGGATCTCTCTTTAATCAGATAGTTTGGACAATAGGTTGACCCTTTCTCCTCTGTGACAGCCCCTCAATATTATTAATAATATTAACAATTATTAAAATTAATAAAAAAAGTCTTCTGTTTTTTGGGTGGAATCTCCATGCTCCATCACAAATAATGGTCCTTCCCAAATTCAGCCTGTGTATCCTGCAGGCAGAAAATGCAGAGATCTACTCCAAGTAGGAGAGGTTTGTCCATGTAGCAGAGAACAAGCATGGAAGAAATCTGATGTTCTAGTCAGCTTTCTCCAGTCTGGCATCATCCACAGCATTGGCAAGGAAGGAGGACAACAGCTTGCAAATCCTCTACGGGGCATGGAGTGGAGGAGGAGGACATCAACTCTTCAACCCTTCCCTTGCCAAAAGGAAACTTCCTAAACACAACCCAACTTTTCCCTAACCCTGAACTCGGTACCTTTGGAACAGAAAAGTGAGGAAATGACTGGTGAGATTTACATCTCAATTTTTAAAGCAATTCCTCCCCCCCTCCTCCAATGCTGCAAATGGTTTTGGCTGCACAATTCCTGAGTCAAATTGCAAGATCTCTGAGAACAAAAGGCCAGAACTTTGATGAAATTCAAATCTTGAAAGAGAATTAAGAAGCTGGGAGAATGTCAGCCTGCCTGCCGAGGCTGATTTAGTTGCCTTAATTGTACCAAGCACAATGACAGTAGATCAGAGAGAGGAGAAAGAACAGAGGAGAGAACAAAAGACATGGAGACAACTGGAGGAGATGCGTAAAGAAATAATGAAGCCAATAATGGGGCAGAGAAACGGGACCAAGAGATCACAAACACAGCCTTTTCTCTCCTAGGAGTCGAATTTGTGAAGGAGTATTGTCCAACTCCATCACAGTCAGCAAAGCAAAGCAAAATAAAAACCACCAGAATCCTTTCCAGCTTTGTGTTTTCAAAGTTGAACTTCTCATCTGGGCATGGTGCAAACCACCTCCTCAAAGTGATGGAGTAGAAACAGGGTACCAGTACTTAGGGCAAAGTACTTGAATCAGACCAGGCAAGGGTGAAATCAGCCCTCCCTTTTAGTAATGGAAGTTTTCTCATAATTCTGAAAGATGGTTGGAATATTACAATGGCTCAGAAGCATCATGAGCCATGTTTTGCATCTAGGCTGCTTTAGAAGTGTATGTATATGGATATATACCGTGTTTTTCCCAACTAAAACCCACCCTGAAAATAAGCCCTATCCTGATTTTTTTAGGATGCACCTAATATAAGCCCTACCCCCAAAGTAAGCCCGGGGGGTGGGCATAGCCAGCACAGGAGGTGCGGGGGGCCAACAGTGTCCGGCAGCAGCATGACATGGCTGTGGGCAAGCCAACAGACACTGGGACAGAGATTGAGAAGGAGAAAAACTTGGAATACTGCATCCAGTTTTGGTCACCACGATGTAAAAAACATGCTGAGGCTCTAAAAAGAGTACAGAGAAGAGCAACAAAGATGATCAGGGGACTGGAGGCTAAAGCATATAAGGAACGGTTGCTGGAATTGGGTATGTCTAGTTTAATGAAGAGAAGGACGGGGGGGGGACATGATAGCAGTCTTCCAATATCTCAGGGGCTGCCCCAAAGAAGAGGGAGTCAAGCTATTCTCCAAAGCGCCTGAAGGCAGGACAAGAAGCAACGGATGGAAACTAATCAAGGAGAGAAGCAACCTGGAACTAAGGAGAAACTTCCTGACAGTGAGAACAATTAACCAGTGGAACAACCTGCCTCCAGAAGTGGTGAATGCTNGTCTCTACTCCAGCGTAAACCAAGGATAAAATAAGATGGGGTCTGTGTGTGTCTACTGATGCTTAAAAAAACAAAGCCATAGAAGAAAAAACAAAAAAAAAACAAAGTATTTACGACATAAGTTCAATTAAGATGGTAGTAATCATGCAAGGACAAAGCAGGGAACTGGCAGATTTAACTAAATATTCATGCCTTGATGGGCTTTCATTGTGCAGGGTTTTGTTTGAAATTAATTCCAAAACTATACAGCAGTCAGGTGCTGTGGAGAAGAAGGTGGCTTAGACCAAACTAGAAACAAGGAGGTCGTGAGTTCTAGTCCCGTCTTAGGCAGGAAAGCCAGATGTGTGACTTTGAGCGAGTCACCAGGAGGCTTTGGGTTCTAGTTTTGCCTTAGGCATGAAAATCAACTGGGTGATTTGGAGCTAGTCCTCTCTCTCTCTGCCCAGCTCTGTCCCAGAGGTTTGTGGTTGCGGCGGAAATATGAGGACGCAGGCATTTGTGTGTATTTGTGTTTTGTTGAGCTGCTTATAAAAACAATAAAGGCAGAGAGAACCGGTTGTTCCCATATTTGAATCCCACCACTTTCTTTACCTCCTGCTTGCAAGCAACCCATAAAAATCTGATAAAGAACAAAGGGATGGGCTAAGATAATCCTTGGGTGATTTATAGCTTCTTAGATTCATTTTTTTTATCGAAAGGTTAAAGAACTACAGAAATGTAAAAAGAAAACTGAAAAAGAAGAAAGAGATATAAAAGAATAAAAGAGCAAGTGAAGGATGTGAAAAGAAAGAGAAAAGGGAAAAGTACAAAATGTCTAAAGAAATCACTTCCCATCTTCAGTGCAGCGATTACAAACACAGTAATTGTCATCTCCACCCTCTGAAATTACATATCATCTGCTTCCAATAAACACATCTTTTAAATTCTGACATCACCTATTCAATGTTGTCCATTTTCAGCAAGAAGTCCATAAAGGATTTTCAGTCTTTTATAAAGATACGGTAATTGTTAATTATCTTTATAAAAGATAATTAATCACACAAGTCAATTTAGCCATTTCTGCAAGCTCTGCCATCTTTATGATCCATCCTTCCATTATGGTTCTTTTCTGTGCTCTTTTATATTTGTTCATATAATAACCTTGCTGCAGTTACCGTGTATAAAATCAAATGCCTACAAGCCTTTTCTAATTGATTGCCCATTAGTTCTAATAAGAAAAAAAATCCATTTTCATCTGAATATCAATCAGTCTAAGTATTTATGTCCAGTATCTTTAAATTTCTGCACAAGTCCACTATGGATGATAAAAATGTCCCTTTGTATTTTTCGCATTTCCAATATTGATTAGAACTACCTTAGACAAGGTATCTTAGACAAATTTGCTGGTGTCATATACCAATATTACTTTTTAAAAAAACAAAAAAAGCCCTCTTTTAAATTATAGGATAAGGTGAATTTCAAACCTTTTAACCATATTATCTCTATTGATCCATCTGAATATTATAATTAAAATTATTGGCCCATTTTACCATACATTCTTTAACTTGTTCTTCTCGCGGTTCAGTTTTTTTTTCTGAGAATGGAAATCCTGTTACAGGAAGGAAGGAAGGAAGGAAGGAAGGAAGGAAGGAAGGAAGGAAGGAAGGAAGGAAGGAAGGAAAACCCTTAAAGTAACAACTATAGGAGAGGTTCTTATGGATTCTGATATGTAACAACTAGCTTAAAAACATTTTTTTGCCTAAAAAAACATACTAACAACAATTCCTATCTGGGTTTACAAGTGTTTCTTTAATGGGAACAGGTTTAACATTACAATGAAAAAGGAGAAAGAGAGAAATCAACAACTAGAATCATCAAATGGTATTGTTGAAACAGTTTAAATACCAGAGGGCAATTTGGATGAATACCATCGTGGATAATGCCAGCTAAGTTCTTGTTCTTGGCATGTTCTTCCTAAAGGGCAAATCTGTGACTTGGAAGATGTTAGAGATGAGCAGGCAGAGCCCGAGGGAGGGGATAAATGCGTCATCTGTTTGGAGTCATTGCGCAGCCACAAGAAAGCTAAGTCCTCCATGAATTCTGCTGAGCCTTAACTAGAGCCAATTTAGCCTGCATGGTTAATAGATCAGATTCATGGGTACAGGTGGCAAGAATAAACTCTTAGTGCTTTGAACTGTTCCTGGTTATTTGCACCTGACAGAAGGCAAGCAACGTCAAGTATTATTTAATTGTGAAGAAGGATTTATGTCCAAAATAGTGTGATAGTGGATTT
>NW_015387106.1:112947-127100 GCF_001527695.2 Protobothrops mucrosquamatus
ATCATAAAAAACATAAAAAACCCCATAAGGCTGGAAAGGATCTTGAAGGTCCTTTAGTTCAACCCTCTGCCCAAGGCAGGTCCTTCTACCATGCCAGACAAATGGGTGCTCAATCTTTCCTGAAAACCTCCATTGATAGAGGACCCACAACTCCAGGAGGCGAGATATTCCACTGATTAATTGCTCTCATTGTCAGGAAATTTCTCCTTAGTTCCAGGTGGGATCTGTCTTTAAGGAGCTTCTACCTTATGCTTCAACCCTTGCTCAAGGCAAGAGGCCTTATACTAGGGGTAGGCAACCTTGGCTCTTTTATGACTCGTGGACTTCAACTCCCAGAATTCCTGAGCCAGCTATGCTGGCTCAGGAATTCTGGGAGTTGAAGTCCACGAGTCATAAAAGAGCCAAGGTTGCCTACCCCTGCCTTATACCATCCTGGTCAAATGGTTGTCCTGTCTATTTTTAATCACCTCCAATAATGAGGCACCTACAACTTCAGGAGACAAGCTGTTCTGTTGATTAATTGTTCTCAAAAAAAATTTCCCCCTTATTTCTAGGTTGAATCTGTCCTTAATAAGCTTCCACCTACTGCTTCTTGTTCTGTTCTCTGGTGCTTTGGAAAATAAGTCAATCGTCTCTTCTCTGTGACAGTTCCTCAAGCACTGAAAGATAGTTATGATGTCCCATAATCCTTCGATAGGCTAGATAAAGCCAGCTCACCCAACCATTCAGTGTATGTTTTAGCCTCTATAACTTTTATCATCTACGTTGTCTTCTCCGCTCTTTCGCAACCCTATTTCCCTGTGTGTCATATAATCTGCTTGCACACCTCTCTATATAGGGGAGATCTTTACCTGAGAAGATGCACTCACATACCAAGATTAACTTGCTTAGTGTTCACATTTATTTAGGATTTGGGTGTGTGGGAGAGAGTATGCAATTCCGCATAATGTACACATTCGGTCTGTTTTGTTAGCTTATGGGTCACATCGTACAAACTTAGACAACTGGTTAATTCAGTAAGAAGATTAAAGGTGTTGTAAAAACATCACCCCTTCTCGTTATATGTGGATTCTGGGGGCTCAGATTGCATTTGAGGGCTCTTGGGGATTTTCCCTTCCAAGTTAAAGCCAGATAAGAATGAGAAGGAGGTTAATTAATTCCTATTTCTGGCTGAAAGCAGTATGGATTTAGCCAAGAATTAGCCCCACTAAACGTAATTTGATTTAGTTTAGAACCCACATGCATAGAATTTTACTTACTCTTATGAAAATGTGACTTACCATGGGCATATTTTGGGAACATCCTTCCTTATGTAACCAGCAAATAATTTGAACAGTAACAGCAGCATATGTTGATTTGAAATCTACATCCATTTGCTTCAAGAACCAGAGCAGAAAATAAATGTCATCTCCTCCCCCATTTTGTCTTTGTCTTCATGACCTTCAGTGAAGTATTATATTTCTAGCAGTTTTTAGCAGTGCCGGAAGCAACATGAGGTGGGGAAGTATTAAACAAAATAACAGCAACAATGTACGGTAGCTAATTTGCTTCACTCATTGAATTTTATTCTGCAAGATCAAATATCATCGATCCCTTGGGATTCTGGCTCTTTGCATGCACAATGTAATGATTATGAGTTCTTCCAAATAAGAAATATTTTTTTCTAGAGTACGTTTATGGAGAGAAATTGTTCCGGGAAGCAATAAGCTTGGATTAAAAACCCAGCTGTATAGATGTTTTATTTTGTTAAGGGCAGAGTTGCACATACAATTCAGCCTTGGAGAATCCCAGTATGACCTGGTTGAACTATCCTAGACAAACTCACTGTGAGGCACTTCCTAAAAACTCATTTTTAAATTTTATTTATATTCATTAAAAAAAAAACCACATGAAGTAAAAGACAAATCTAAAGAAAAAAGGGAGAAAAAAAACAAAAAGGTGTATGAAAAAAGAAACAAAAGTTATGAAATATAATCACTTCAGACCTTTCCTTCAACAGGTACATTAATTAAAATACTATATCCTTCTCCTCTTCTTAGTGTTATACAAATCCCTTCAGTCCCTCACTTAGTCCACATCTTTTAAATCCTCAGACCCATAAATTATCACATCAGTTTTTTTTCTTCTTTCAGCAAAAAGCCTATATAAGATTTCCACGCTTCCTGAGGATTCCAACGCAATTTAATTCCAATGCAGTTTAAAACTATGGAAGAAGATTTCTAAAGAAACTAATTTATTAAAATATTAATGAAGTGTTCTTTATAATTCAATCTCAAAGCATGATATCAGTGAATACAAATGAGACAACTAGATGAAGCTAAAAACTATTGAAGGAACAAAGTGCATTTGGGAAAACATTGGATATTTAAATGTGTGTTTTAACAACTACATACATATCAATATTTATGCTGACTTTGTTAAACCTAAATGCGCAGCTTCCAGTGAATATAAGGGATAAAATATGTACAAACAGGTTAAAAAGAGAAATATGGGTTGAAAGGGTGTCAATTTATTGATCATTATTTTCACCAGTTATGGCCCTTTTCCTAAGAATTTCCATTCCTTTGCATGATTTATTCATAAAATTCTGGTTTTCTAAATATGATGCAGATGAGGACAAAAATTAAAATGGCTAGGTCTTTTATGTATCTGACCATAACGGTTGTCCAGTCTAGTTTTGAAAAACTCAAGATCAACCCGCATCATTGTTTCTGTGGGTTTTGATAATCCCCAGATATTCACTGCAGCAGCTCCTTCAAAGACCTAATTTCAGAGAGTCAATTGGGCACAGACTAATAAAGCCAATTGTCATATTTCTTATTTCCTTCTTACTGGGAACTCAGATTTACTGTATGTCACCTTTCTGGCATATCCACCCATCCACAGTCCCACATAAAATGCATCAGACATCCAAACTCTGATTTAGTTTGGGTTAAGGTAGAACTATTGGGGATCTTCGTAAGAAAGAGAGAGAACAGCTTGCTTCGCTCTCCGCCAGAAATGAAACATAAAATTTCCATTCACTTAATTCCGAGGGCCACACCTGTCTCTTGAGTGGCATGCTGCCTCATGAATTCCAAAAAGGAGAGGAGAGGAACGAAAATAATTTTGATTTCATTTAAATGCCACGGAAGTTCCATTCTGTAGGCTTACGTTGTCGGATCTGTTGTTCTATGGCGTGCATTATTTTATAAACTGCCCTAGATGAGGGCAGCATGTCAACTTTGTCAACAAACAAACAAATAAGTAGTAAATATGATTACACTATGTGTCATTGTTCCCCCCCCCACCCATTCGATCACATTAGAGGTGATGATTTCACAGCCGTTTTTATAGGCTTGTTGCCAAGATTTGAAAGCCTCCAGGTTGTGAACCATCAAATTTTGCATTCATTGATTTAACACAAGCTTCCTTCCTTTCCTGCCCCAAATATACTTTCAGTCCTTGTTGAAGAGCACATGCTTGGTTTAATTTATTGGAAACAGGAATTATCCACGCTGATTATTCCTGGACTTGCTGACTGAAGGGAGAATCGTATTGATGCAGTGGTTAATTTCCAAGACTGAAACCTTTCACTGGCTTAATTGGCAGATTAACAAACTAAAGCCTTAGTTAATCAAACGGCGAAGGCAAATTTTACTCAGTGTATTTATGACTCAAAAGACCCACCTGCTTATTTGTAGGAATGTTTCTATCCCAGTGTGTTAATATTGTAAAGAACAAAACAGAAAATGTTAAATATTGCTTTACTAAAAATGAGTGGTAGCTGTTACTGATCCCACGCTCCCACTGTCATCTCCAAAAAGCTGTTGACACTTTTACAACATTGAGATTTAGCGAAATGTGGGCGTCTTCGCGCCTACATTTTAGGGAGGAACCATCTGAAATTTGAGAAGAACAGATAGAAAAATGTGATCGCAACCCTGAGAACGCCATTCCCCCCAGCCTTCAGAACCCAAAATAAAAATTAGGGCACATAAAAAATCTTCCCCATCATTACTTGCTGAGGTTTAACCTGGAAATAAATAAAAAAAGTTTTATTGTTGTTAATCCATGTCTGATCTTTTGTGACTTTCGGGATCTTCATTTGGCAGGACTGCCCTGTTTGGAAGGAGCTGTTTCTTGGTGTCCTTGTAAAGTCACACTTGTATCATGAGTCAGAGCATCAAGTTACCTTGTTGGTCTCTTTTTCGATAACCTTTTACAATATTCTTTGAAGGTCAGTCCAATGACCCTTGCTTTCACACTATATGTCCAAAATTGTTAAGCTTTGGTTTTTGACAGCAATATGGTCTGCTTTTCCTTCATCTGCTGTTGAATGATCTGTTCTTCCTGCAGTCCAAATTATTCTCAATTATTTTCTGCAGCACCTCCACACATGGACATCACTTCATTCAGCCTTTCGAATGGTTCAACTTTCACAGGCATATTTTACAACAGGGAAAACCACTTCTTTCACATACCTTAGTTATCACTGTGATTCTATCTTGCAATCAGAATCAGAATAACAGAGTTGGAAGGGACCTTGTAGGTCATCTAGTCCAACCTCCTGCCCAAGCAGGAGACCCTGCCTACACCATTTCTGACAAATGACTGTCCAGTCTCTTCTTGAAAACTTCCAGTGATGAATCTCCCACAACTTCTGAAGGGAAGCTGTTCCATTGGTTGATTGTTCTCACTGTCAGAATATTTCTCCTTATTTCTAGGTAGAATCTCTCCTTGATCACTTTCCATCTGTTATTCCTTATCTGGCCTTCAGGTGTTTTGGAAAATAGGTTGACCCCTTCCTCTCTGTGAGAGTCCCTCAAATATTGGAACACTGCTATCATGTCTCCCCTGGTCCTTCTCTTCAGTAGACTAGCCATGCCCAGTTCCTGTAACCGTTATTCATATGTTTCAGCCTCCAGTCCCCTAATCATCTTGGTTGCTCTTCTCTGCACTTTTTCTAGAGTTTCAACATCCTTTGTATAGTGTAGAGACCAAAATTTGTTGCCCTTCATTTAATCATTCATAGTTTTCCTTCCATGAAGCAGACATTCCTTTAAATTTCTGACCCCACGAAGATAAAGTCTGTTGCTGTTTCAGCGTCTTCGCTGCCTATTTTCATTGGTCTGACATTTCCTGTTGACATAAACTTTTCTATAGGTTTGCTATAAGATAAAGCAGAAGCAGCCTTGGCAGTCTCTCTCTTTCTTTTTTTTATTTTGACATTCAACTAGACATTCTTTAAGTCTTCATCATTTCCCTGACATTATCATCTGAAATTCTTGCTGTTTCTCCCGGCAATGTTAATTCCAATCTATTTCTTCTAATCCAGCATTTCTCATTATATATCCAGCAGTTAAATTAACACCACAATTAAATTAATTAAGTGAAATTCCTCTGGTGTCCTGCCTTTCCAATTCTGTATCATTTTGTAGCTTCTTCTTCTTATTCTAACTTTTGCTTTTTGGCCACAGCAACTGTTTGATTGGCAGGTGAGTTGGCCTACAATCTTCATGGTTTTAAGAGTTATTCACAATTCATTGCAGTATACCCAGCCAAAGCATTTATATAATCAGTAAAGTAGACACGCCTCTCATTTTCCTCTGCATCTTCTTAATCAAAGCTTAATCAAAGTAGCGATTCTGACAAAAGTAATCCTGGTTATGAATTCTGGAATTGCAATTCCAATCCAGATTAGGCTGGTCAAAGGCCTGCATTTCTGCCTTATTGGTTAATGACTGAAATAAAATGGCCAACTGATGGGTTCAGTAGGACTCTCGTCATTCTATTGCTTTCTCTCTCAAGCCTTTCCAAGTTAGATTAATCAGTGGAACAACTTACCTCCAGACATTGTGATTGCTCTAACACTGGAAGTATTTAAGAAGAGATTGGACAACCATTTGTCTGAGATGGTGTAGGGTTTTCTACCTGGGCAGGGGGTTGGACTGGAGCACCTCCAATGTCCCTTCCAACTCTATCATTCTGTTCTGTATCAAAGCTTCAAACTGAGGTCATAGGTGGTACATGAAGGAAAGGAAAGAATTCATAAACACAGAAGATGATTCATATTTAATAGTTGCATTGATTCAAATGACTAAGCTATGGTTAATTTCATAATGAATATTGATAGACCAAAGGTGACTGGGGTCACACAAACGAACTCACAAAAATTTTGCAAAGGGGAAAAAGGTGTTGAAGAAAAGCGAGACAAGCTTCAGCAGAAAGATCTAAACAAATAAGATTGACTGTAGAAGGTTTACTATTTTGGACATGATAGAAAATGTCTTGGGCTGAGTTGTAGTTACATGGCAAGACTCAGAGCAGCTAAAGGATGGAACTGACCTTGGGAAGAGGCAATTTTTATAGATTTCTGAGCAAGAAGACCCAGTCTGCATTATGACAGAAAAGAAGAAATGTTACTCTTCCGCCCAGTAGGGAAGCAAATAAGGGAATTTAGAGACTTATCCAGGTGAGAAAAAAACACCAAAAGGACATTTCTCAAATTCAGCTCAGCAGCACTCGCTCCCTAGATATTACTGTGGCTTTTGATCAGTTATAATGCAATTAATTTGAGAGGAAGATTTCTTCCCCTGGTGCTTCTTTCTCAGAAATTGAATTTTCCCCTTTTTTTCTAAAAGAAAGCACACCAGAGATGATGCACAAATGGCAGACAAAAATACAATTTGGTATACGAAGTGGTAACTTCACCCACAGTGCCCTACAAAAAATGAAAGAAAGAAAAAGAACATCCAGGGACATTAAGTAGTTGCACGCACAGACAAAGCAAAGGGGAGGGAATGAGGAGCTATTTTCTGAAATATGATTCTACATTCTTACACTTATCAGAGAATAAGCTGCACCGAATCAATATTTTAAACCTAGATTGCAAATACAAGACCCGAACCTCTTTACTTTCAATAATTCCCTTTGGCTCCTCATACAAACGAGCACTACCTGTAGGTTTATTTTAATGGTATCATGTGAAACTGCAGCTCTAGTTTGCATATCTTGGAATGAGCTAGAGTCAGAAGGCAGAGTTTGCTGTTATGCTAGAAATAAACCAGAGTGGTTCAAACACAGTGACAGACAAATTGCAGATGGCACCGTATGTGTTGCTTAATTATCCCAAGAAGAATGAGGCACAGTCCAACAGGAGTGTGCAAGCAGAAGGCTCTAAAGTGTTGAATGTGGTGTGCTAAGTAAGTATTCTGCTTTGCCCAGGGCTGTGGGCACAGTCAAGCTGATGCAGGCACTGATTACTATACACCCAAATTCAGCTTTGCTCAAATGTTGCTCATAAACCAAGAACCCCTTGCCATAGCACATGGAGCTAGATTATGTGCAATAGCACTGAAGATCCATCAAGCCCCGATAGGCCAATATCCTACAATGCATCCTTTGTAACTATAATTCATTGAAATGTTAGAAATCATTACTTTGTTGATATTAATAGTTTTAGATACTTTTATTTTGTTGTAATTTTAGATGTTATCATATTTAATATAATTTTAGTGTTTACATTATAACTGTAGAAGAAGAGGCTGAGCTGGAAGGTGGGGTTAAATGTGTTATCAGTTTGGAGTCATTGCATTGTCACAAAAGACCTAAATGCAGTCCCCAGTGAATTCCGTTGACTCTTATCAAGTGCCAAATTAATTTTGACTGTTAGTTGACTGGATTCTTGCACTAGAGGTAGCAACAATAAACTCTTCTGTGCTTTGAACTCAACAAATCTCCTGGCTATTTGTGCCTGACAATAATTTAATGCAGGCTGTTTCCTGGATTTCACCTACAGTTATTAGTTAGGTGGTTTAACAAATTTATTTTAATTTGGTCTAGACTAGCACTGATGATGTTACCTAGATTGGGTAAAGAAAACAACCAAGCTCAGAGACCACCAATGAGTCCTCAATTCTGTTTTAATTTTTATTTTGTTTCTTATTTGTACTGGTCTATGATTGAAATTAATTGAATCAATTGAATATTTACCAGAGATTGCCCCAAGCAATGATCACAGTGAGCACACCTGGCATGGAGGTCAAGAAGACTCTGCTTAGGAGTTAGAAATACATTTTCCTGTTGGGAAAGATAGATTCCCATGACTAGGTGCAGATCCCACCATTTCCAGGTAGGGCTGGGGAAGATGCCAGGCACAGAAATGAAGCACAAAAACAGCTGCTCTATCATGGTTAACAAACCCAGGGATGCACTTCATCTGCTATGATCGTCTTGAATAATTAAGCAATTCTCAATGAGCAAAATGAAACTCTCAGATGAAATTGGCGTGATGAGGAAACAGGCCTCTCCAGTGGCACTCAGACAGGACCTAAGAATCATGGAAAGAGAGGAGGTAGACTCTTGAAGCATTCTCTAAAATGATAGAGTGCCTAACTGTCAATTTGCCTGGTTCCAAGTGACCCAAAGATGGTTATCGGGCCCTAGCTGAGCTGATAAATTAGCAAAACATTCTTAGATGCATAAACAAAGGCACTTGAATTCAGGCCTATTTGGAGGACAGGAAAATGAACTGCCCTCCCAGACACTGCACTGGGGGATGAGAAAAGCAGTTGGAAAAAAACAACAGCTGCTTCGAAAGAGTATGCTGGAAACAGAGAGTTCAAAAGAAAAGACCCTACACTATTGTTCCAACATTAATGGACTTGGATGACCCCGTATCCTGATCTCCTTTCATTGAAAACAGCTGATTTTCCCTTAAAATTCCATAGAAAAACTACTTGCTTGGTTGAGGAATCTTTGTCTGTTTCCTTACCGTTAAGACAGGTTTTACAACTTTGCTGTACTACCAAGGGTGTTGAAAAGAAGGTTCATGTGACCGTTCTAGAAAACATTGAAAAAGAAACTGCTGTTCCCTTTTTCTAGAGCTCTTCAGAGCTTCCAGTAGAGAAAACATCAGGAGATGCTTGATTAAAGCCATTGATATACTAAGTTGCAATATACCTGGGCTTGCTGTTAGTACAGTGAAGCTCTCTGCTAATCAGGGATTCCTGACAAGTGTTCCTCTATGATGCAAGTGCTTGCAAACATCCATTTGTAGCATTTGCTAAGGATGTGCACGGTGAAGTGGTCCTTCAACTGAAGAGGCTCATGTAAGCTGTGGGCTTTTTCCTCAGAATGGTAGAACTCAAGAGAACCTGAAGCAATGTTGATGAAATAAGGCAGGGGTCTTCAAATTTGGCCCTTTTATGACTTGTGGACTTCAACTCCCAGAATTGGGAGTTGCCTGGCTGAGGAATTCTGGGAGTTGAAGTCCACAAGTCATAAAAGGGCCAAGTTTGAAGACCCCTGAAATATGGGTACCTCAACCAGGAAGAGGCAACTTTTCTGCTGTTAGGACTCCAAGGGCCAAAGAGTGCATTATGATAATCCAGTGATGTTGCTAGACAATGAGGGCCAGAACGTTGGTGGTCCTCAGTTTACTTTTCGGCAAGGATTCGTGATGATCTCAAAAGAAAATGGAGGTGTTAAGTTACAGAAGGTCTAATCCGACTACTTAATTTGCTGGGTTTTTTGAAACACATTTAACTTATTTAATCTGTATTTTATTTAATATTTTAATGTTTTATATCTTTGGGCTTGTTTGTTTATTATGTTTGTAAACCACCCAGAGTTGACAGTGAATGCGAGGCATATATTTTTAGGTGAAACCGGGCTCAAAAACAGTAACCGTAAGAGGCACTTTGGGGTCCTAGTGGACAGTCACTTAAACATGATCCAGCAGTGTGTGGGAGCTGCCAAAAAAAAACACCCTAATACAATCCTTGGTTGTATAATCAGAATCATAGAATCAAAATCGCTTTCTAAAGCTTTAGTAAGACCACACCTGGAATATTGCATTCAGTTTTGGTCACCTTACAAAAAAAAAATGTTGAGACTTTGTAAAAAAGTGCACAGAAGCATAATAAAGATGATTAAAGGCCTGGAGACTAAATCATATGAAGAATGGTTGCTGGAATTAGGTATGGCTAGTCTAGAAAAAGAAGGACTAGGGTTAACATGATAGCAATATTCCTGTATTTGAGGGGCTGCCACACAAAAGAAGAGGGAGCTAAGCTATTTTCCAAAGCGCCTGAAGGCAGGACAAGAAGCAATGGATGGAAACTAACCAAGGAGAGAAGCAACCTAGAACTAAGGAGAAACTTCCTGACAGTTAGAACAATTAACCAATGGAACAACCTGCCTCCAGAAGCGGTGAATGCTCTAACACTGGAAGTTTTAAAGAAGAGACTGGACAGCCATTTGTCCGAAATGGTATAGGGTTTCCTGCCTGAGCAGGGGGTTGGACTAGATGACCTCCAAGGTCCCTTCCAACTTTATTATTCTGTATTCTGTATTGAGACTTACTCCCCCAGTCTCAAGCAGAACTGTGTTTTAAAGAGGTAACAGCAAAGAGGGTCAGATAGACTGGCCTGGTCAAGAATCAAGCTGACAGGAGAAGAGACTCCAATGAGTAAGGTACCTCAGCTGTGCATCTGGACGGTGGCTCAGCTTGGCCTATTTCTTGGCTTGCCTCCCTGTGAGAAAATGCCGTGGGTAACTTTTCAAGCTTCAGCTCTGCCCTGTTTACCTCGTGCTGGGCTTTGAACTCCAGATCCCACCTTCACCGTCTTTCTCATCTTTTCCCTTGGATTCATTGCTTGTTTATCCATTTCCTGTTCTGAGCCTGTGCCAAGCCATGTCTCTGTTACAGATGCTGTCTTTAGCTCTAGGTAAAAAGGATCCGTTACTTCTCAAAGTTCTGCCGGGGTTTGCATATTTCTGGATGGTGGCAGGCAGGCAGGCAGCCAGTTATCTTGTGGGCTGGCAGCCAGCAGTTGCCTGCGCAGAAAACCTGCTTTTGAAGTGGTTCTGAAAATCTGCAATTTCACTTCCTAATATGGAGAAAGCTGGGTGGGAGGGTTGAGGCGGGTGAGTGGTGTGAACACTAACAGAGGCAGTAGTCAATGGGAGTTACTACATCACTCGATTCTCTACCTATCAGAGCTCTTTGGGGTGGCAAAGTTGGTCGTCCTTTGGGCTTTATCCTTTTTTTTCTCAACTTCAGCCAGAGGTCTTCTCTTTACTCACTTTTGTGCTTATGGACTCCCTTATGCTCAGCTGCCCTCTCTGCAATCCGAGTAGGGCCCAAGGCAATCTTTGTGTTTATATTCTGCATGATTGAGGCTATCCTGCTCTATCCTGCTCTATGGAGTAGAGAGTTGGTCTCTGACAGAAGGCCACCTGAAGAGACTAGAAGCATTTGAAATGTGGATTTACAGGCGGCTGTTACGTAGAAGCTGGGCTGACAAGATCAGAAATGAGGAGGTGATAAGCCGCCTGGGAAAGCCAAGGGAAATCATCAAAACAATTAAAAAATGATAGTTGGAATATTTCGGACATGTGATGCGACACCCAGAAAAAATACGGCATACTCCATTTAATCCTCCAGGGAAAGATTGAAGGCAAATGAGGTCCAGGCAGAAGAAGAACATCATGGCTTCAAAATCTAAGGGACTGGTTTGGACAAAACTCAACAGCACTTTTTCGTGCAGCTGCTGATAAAAACAGGATCGCCAACATGATCGCCAACGATATGGCACAAGAAGAAGAAGAAGATGATTGAGGCAGGTTAAGGTGCTTGAAAATGAGTGTCATCCAACACATATAGGTAGTCCTCAATTTATAACTTGTCACAATGACTGTTCAAAGTTACGATAAACTCTGTGAAACTCTGAGAAAGAAATATTTTGGGAAATATGAAAAAGGCAGAATATATTTCCCCAAAGGAATAATGGATAAGATCTTTAAAAAAGACAGAAACCAGCCCCCAGAAATCAGCCCCGACCCCTAGGGCTGAGGCCAGCTTTTAGAAATGCAAATTCAATAATCCATTCAGGAAGGTTGGAGCCAGGAAACTAGAAATTAGGAAGACAAAGACACCTGGTCATCTGTGCCTCTGAGTTGTTTGATAATTCATTTGTTTGTCTTCTTGTCTACCCATGGTATTCTCATGGGTCTTCTTCAAGAGTCAATTCTCCTTCTCTCCTGTTTCTTCTGCAAACTATATTCAGCATTAATTATGCATCATTAGCAGATAACTTCCACGTCTGATAGGATAGAATTGATCAGGGTCTTTGGGAATTTACTTCCTGGCTGTAGCTTCACTTACCAATATCTGCTAATACTGAGCCATCTGTTGAGTAATAGACAACGTGCAGATGCTGGGATACGACTCAAACACCAGATGCAGTATATTGTAATAAAGACCATCTTCTGCCATAGAGACGTTTATCATGCACATAAGCAGGCCAAAATCAATCCTCAATTCATTGAGAGGTGCATCATCCAAAAACCAATTATAAATGCAATAACAATTTCACTACATATGTCATCCGCCTATAATAGATGACTGCCTGCATGCAGAGTCAAAAATAAATATAATGTTGCAATTGTAATATCTCTCGTCCACTATAAAAGAAATGAACATGAAAGAAAATAGGAACATGATGGAAATTCTGAGAACTTTCTGACTTCTAAACTTTCAAGATAAGGGATGAATTCTGTCTGGGATGAAAAACTGGAGGTGAACTTTTGGAATTCAATTCCTTTTGATATTCACAGGGGAAAAAATTAAAGTAAAATGGAGTCCTCTACCTTTTTTTTTTTTTAAGAATAAAAGGAATTCTCAAATAATTTCTCAAGGTCAGGACCTTTCCATAGTGAGGACAAATACAACACCGATAGTTCTCAACTTTATAATGGTTTTTTAACAATAATTCAAAGTTACAGAACAAGTGACTTATAATCTGTACTCACACTTACAACTGTTGCATCATCTCTCCAGTGATTGCAATTTGGGTGCTTGACAACGTGCTTGATTACGACCAATTACAGTGTCCTGCAGTCAAGTGATCATGGTTGGCAACTTTTTTTTGCTTATTTTTGGCAAAAAAAATCCACCCCTTGGTGTTTTTTTCAAGTGGCATCTGGACTTTCTTGTTTTTTCCTTGAAGACGTTTCACTTCTCATCCTTTAGAATTGATGTTTTAATGTTTTTATTGTTTTAAAATGTTTAAAACTGTAATATATGTTTCTGAATTATGAGTGGCTATAGAAATCAAATAAAGAAAGAAATAATAAATTATTAGATAGATAGATAGATAGATAGATAGATAGATAGATAGATAGATAGATAGATAGATAGATGATATAGATGATAGATAGATAGATGAAAGATGATAGATAGATAAATAGCTAGATGATAGCTAGATGATAGCTAGATAGCTAGATAGCTAGATAGCTAGATAGATAGATAGATGATAGATAGATGATAGATAGATGATAGATGATAGATAGATAGATAGATAGATAGATGATAGATAGATGATAGATAGATAGATAGATAGATAGATAGATAGATAGATAGATAGATAGATAGATAGATAGATTTCACAGTCTCTATTTCGAGGAAAGGGCATTTTCAATGAAAGGAGAGCATTTAGAGCAGAGAGTCACAGTGAGTTACAACAAACATCCTTTCATACCATCAAATTGGGAAAAATTATATAGGAAACGAGGTAGTCATTTTGGTGTCACACACGGATTTAACTGTTGTACCTAACTGACCTATTTCTTCAGCTTCCATAGTGAGCAGTCCTTGGTGCTCTCTGAGCTTGGTTTTTTTTTTTGTTGCAGACATTTCATTGCTCCAACTAGGTAACATCATTATCATCTTCTGATGTTGAGCACTGATGATGTTCCCTAGTTTAGGTAATGAAACATCTGCAAGAAAACGACCAAGCTCAGAGAGCACCAAGGACCCCTCAGTTCATCCCTGAGCTACAAATATTTATTAGTTTTCATAGTATTGTATGTTGAATATAAAACAGCACACCAATCCATCTTTTCCTCCTACATCCCAGGTACACATCACTAGGCAAGGTGTCATGTAGTACAAACACTGCTATTCTTTTTTTTTTTCCCCTTCTGTTTTCTGAACTGAGCTGTTAATTCCTTCTCGCAGTGGGCAAGCATGAGTAATGATCCCACCCCCATATAGTCTATGAGCCAGTATTGCAACTTGAATCTTCTGCCTTCCAAAATCATGACTCAGACAGATCCTGAGAAAGGGAGGGGGGCGAGGACATGATGAATCACAATATCTTAGGAGG
>NW_015387106.1:128831-140502 GCF_001527695.2 Protobothrops mucrosquamatus
TTTTTTTTCCCCTTCTGTTTTCTGAACTGAGCTGTTAATTCCTTCTCGCAGTGGGCAAGCATGAGTAATGATCCCACCCCCATATAGTCTATGAGCCAGTATTGCAACTTGAATCTTCTGCCTTCCAAAATCATGACTCAGACAGATCCTGAGAAAGGGAGGGGGGCGAGGACATGATGAATCACAATATCTTAGGAGGTAAAGAACAATGCGAAAAGGATGGGAGTGAAAAGAATGCTTGGACGAGAAGCAAAAACTAAAGACATTCTCAGCATGAAAAAAGCTACAGCTGCTTGCACAACCTGGGTATGTGTATATACATATACATATTTAAAGTCAGTAAAATAAAATGATGAGCTCCGGGATATAAGAAAAAAGGCTTCTTTATTGCTAAGCTTTCATCAACAAGCTGTTGACATCATCAGAGCAAGGGCTGAATGACAAGGGAGCACGTACATACACTTACATAACTGTTAAAACGGTTACAGTATGGCATGTGCATATAGCGTGCTCATAAAAAGCTCGCTCGCAAAAAAGTCATAATGGTATCAGCATCTATGCGGAAGTCAGTCTCCAGATGAAATTCAAAAGTCGTGCCTATCAGCTGTTTGACGCGTAAGCTTTGTCGCGCCTATCAGCTGTTCAGCGCGAGAGTCTCATAACTGTTATGTAAGTGTATGCACATGCTCCCTTGTCATTCAGCCCTGGCTCTGTTGATGTCAACAGCTTGTTGACGAAAGCTTAGCAATAAAGAAGCCTTTTTTCTTATATCCCGGAGCTCATCATTTTATTTTACTGACTTTAAATGTCCACACCTGGGATTCCAATATTTAAATTTTTTAAAGACACATATACATATACATATACATATACATATACATATACATATACATATACATATACATATACATATACATATACAAGATAAAAAAACTACTAAAAACGTGATCACCGAGACTAAAAACTTTATTAAACACTTAGCTTTCATCAGCAGCTGCTGATGTTGCCAAAGTATAAACCAGGATCTAGGAATGCTCGTCTTTATAGTCTTTGAGAAGCCAACAATTTGGACAATGAGCATATCATAGCTCTGTCTGTCCTCTGCCCGCCCACAATTAGCTGCATCTATTTTTTAAAATAATTTTAGATACATATACACATACACATACGCACACAGATACACATACACATACACATACATATAGATGGTTTCATATAAAACAAGGGCTATGTATCAATCTCGTGCCTGTCTGTCTATTTGTCTACCTCTCTGTCTATCTCTACCTTCCTACTATACATCAATTTTGAATCGATCATTTGTTTTCT
Organism: Protobothrops mucrosquamatus; assembly: GCF_001527695.2. Lineage (NCBI taxonomy): Eukaryota > Metazoa > Chordata > Lepidosauria > Squamata > Viperidae > Protobothrops > Protobothrops mucrosquamatus. The sequence continues at coordinate 130,158 of NW_015387106.1, forward strand.
CCGCCAGGAGATGTAAGATCCTCCTTTCCCTCTTTTTTCTTGTTTCATGACACACATATCAAAAATTAGGGGGGGGGGAAATATCCCCAAAAGGGAGAAAATAAAAACGATACAAACCGATCAATAAACCTAGGATTCGCCAGGCCAGGCTGAAATTGACATTTGCAGCTGTAATTTAAAAATGAACTGGGCAGGCATGCAGAGAGGACAAAAGCCAGAAATTTGTCAAAGGATGCTTTCGGGAAAAGACAAAAAGGAACCAAATCATTAAGAGCCAAAGGAAATGCAAAAGGAATGCCATCAAAGGACAAAGAGAAAATGGATGCCGATCCAGAGAGTATCTTAATCCCATAAACAGTTGCTGAATTTAACCAGTCGATGAAACATGGTTTTTCAGAAATAAAAAAATAATCTTGGACCACATGCTGTGTGGAGTGGGACTTGGTGGCTACCATTCCTCTAACTCAGTGTTTCTCAACCTTGACAATTTTAAGGCATGTGGACTTCAACTCCCAGAATTCCACAGCCAGCTAACTAGTGCTTGGCCAGCTCTGTTGATGAGACTTTGAGGAAAGTGGAGGGGTGAGCAAGAAATGAGTGGATACAAGAACATTTGCATTTTTAAAAAAAAAAATCAATAAGGCTTTGTTGGAGCTTTGAGTTAGCAGCTTCCTCACACCCCAGTGGAACTTTCACAGCCTCAAGTGTTTGGTTGAAAGTAGTTTGCAAATGTCCTGGATCCTTTTTCCCACTGTTGCCCAGGTTTTTAATAGTGATCAGAGGCACTCAGGGAGAAAATAAGTAGGGTTGCCAGGTCTGCTTCCAAAAAATAGCGGACAAGCGGGGGGGGGGGGGGGTTAAGTAGTAAAAAAAGTAGACTGTACAGCTTTATTATTATTATTATTTATTATTATTTATATTTCTACCCCGCCCTTCTCCCTGCGGACTCAGGGCGGCTTACAGCCTTTTAAAAACAAATACATAACTACAAAAATACTAAAATTAAAATGTTAATTAAAATGAAATATTATTATAAGGCCATTATTATTTTTTTAAAAAATTATTATAAAACCAAATTAAAATAACCCTTAGGCCAGTCCTGCCAACTTAAATAGCCACGTATCATTTCATCATAAAGCTTTTGAATAAAAAAAATGTCCACTATTTTGTGAAAAAAAATAGTGAACATAATGTGAAAAAAGTGGACTGTCCACTCAAATAGTGGACACCTGGCAACCCTAAAAATAAGGAGGATTGTGAGATCCATGTGCCTTGACAAGCTGTGCAATTATAGCAAGTGAAAATGAGCCAAGCCTGGATGGAAAAGAAGGGAAGGGAAGGGATGGGAGGGAGAGAGGAAGGAAGGAAGGAAGGAAGGAAAGAAGGAAGGAAGGAAGGAAGGAAGGAAGGAAGGAAGGAAGGAAGGAAGGAAGGAAGGAAGGAAGAGGAATATTTGGTCAATGACCAACATTAATAGAGTCTCAATATATAAAGAGAATAGAATAGAATAGAATGGATAATAATAATAATAATAATAATAATAATAATAATAATAATAATAATAATAATAATAATAATAATAATAATAATAGTAATAGTAATAATAATAGTAATAATAATGATGATGATGATGATGATGATGATGATGCAGCTGTACAACATGGATGAATATATTTACACATGAGACAGTACTGTGAAAATTAGGGGTTCAGCAAAGTGATGGCATAAGGGAAAACACTGTCCCTGTGTCTAATTGTTTAGGCATGTGATGCCCTATAGTGCCATCCAAAAGGGAGGAGTTGAAACAGTTTATGTTCTGGATGGCTGTAGATATCTTCTCAGCCCTCCTTTTGACACCCCCACCCCCCCAATCTACAGGTCTTCTATGGAAGGCAGGCTGGTTGCAATTATTTTTTCTGCGGTCCTAACTATCTGTTGGAGCCTGTAGTTTGATGTTTTCAGTTGCATACCTCGGTGTTTGTGCCAAGTCAATGCTACATGAACATCGACATCCATTTTCTTGTTCATTTCTCAAAATGTACACTTTTTTATGTACACATTTGTTTGTTAATAATTATGTCTTGCGGGTTGTAGGGGTTTTCTCTCCTCCATTGATCTTTTTTTTTAGCATCTTCTTTGTGAAAATATCTATTTAATTTTGAAGCCAAAAGGGAGAAGCTTGGGTTTATTTATTGATTTATTCTTCTATTTTTCTCACACTTTTAATAAACTGCTTATAATCAAGTGATTTCTTATCCTTGTCATGCTTTATTTCATATCAAGTCTGTTGTTTATGTGGGCCTCCTGTGGTTCTTGTTCCTTCTGAAGATGCAATCCAGCTATATTCAGTCTGTGAGGGAGATCAAGCAGTTGGCCTCATAGTCTCTCTCCCTCTCTCTCTCTCTCTCTCTCTCTCCCTCCCTCTCTCTCTCTCTCTCTCTCTCTCTCTCTCTCTCTCTCTCTCTCTCTCTCTCTCTCTCTCTCTCTCTCTCTCTCTCTCTCTCTCTCTCTCTCTCTCTCTCTCTCTCTCTCTCATCTATCTCTCTCTCTCATCTGTCTGTTTATCTATTTATCTATCTATCCATCCATCTATCCATCCATCCAACCATCCATCCATCCATGGATGGTGGTGGGACAAATATTGCTTTTCAGCTTGCCAATGAACTTGGGGGAGGAGAACGCTTTGGAATGCAGACTTCAAATATTAAGAAGCCAGACCATGAGACTCAAGGACGTTACATCAGGTGTCTGGCTAGACACATAAATACTTTCTCATAACAATATTTTCCCACATGATTGGGCAACATGACCTGACCCAGAGGGAGGAGGGAGAATTCAATGGTTTTACTATATGGGTTTGGGAGCAGTCTTGCCAGAGCTGGTTTTGCTTTCATTAGTGCCAAAGTGATGTACTCAATAAAGTTTTACATTAAGAGATCGGAACGTCTCAAAGGTGTTTGCTTGGTTGAGTTCGTCAGTCGGAACCTTGACACAGAGCTTGGAATGTCTGGTAGGCAGGAAGAGACCAAGGGCAGGCCCTCCCTAGCAGTTCACAGAGTATATCTATAGTTAGGCAGGTTAATTACTTTAGTCTGATAAGATTCTGCTTATAGGTGAACAGCAGTAAAGGAATTACTTAGTCGTTCTTGGTTCTTTGAGCCTGACAAGACCCACCTTAATAAATCAAGCAGTTAAAAGTGGAGATGAAAAAGTTTGCGCCTTCAGACTTGTAGGATTCTTTAATATAGCCTTAAAATTAAGTAGTTCATCTAGTCCTGTTTCCTGCCTGGCTTCCCTGGGGGAGCTGATAACATCTAGGAAGGAGTTTGTCATCTCTCTTTAGCTTCACCAAATGCAAGTTATTACCTTAGTTAGTGATAGCTGCAACTTTCCCTGGATGGCCTAAGAAAGTAGAGCTCAATCAATTACTCGCGTTTGTCTCTCTCTCTCTATCCTTTCTCCCTCAACAATTAGTGACTAATGACTTTGTGTGTGTGTGTGTGTGTGTGTGTGTACATACATAGATACACACATCACTCACTCACACACACTCACACTCACACATATTTTTAGCAATTGGGGAAATCGGTGGCATGCATATGCCACCGATTTCCCCAGATTGCTAAAAAAAAAAAAGCACTAATGACACGTTTCAAGGCAAAAATAACATCATTTGCATATAAATGTTTTATCTATGCAAACTCTGTTTTCTCTCTCACACTTTTGTTTAAGAAACTCACAAAATATAGAAAATCAGCAGTATAATTTAAAAAAAAAATCTCCACAAGTTGTTGTTGTTGTTGTTTTGGAGGGGGGGAGGTGTCTGCCACCTTAGGAACAGTTTAACATTCATCCAGTTTTCCAAAGGAAAGTATAGAAAATCCTCAGTTATGCCAATGGAAACAGAGAGAACTGGCTTTTGGGAACAAGAGACTGAAGTCAATGGACATTTGAAATTGGCTTTCCAATCCCAGAATTGGTGAAGGACAGGGCCTGTTTGGTAAGGAGGATTCAAATAGTTTAAGGAAGGCAGAACTTCAGCTTCTCCAAAGAATTAAGGTGCCATTTTGCCCGTTAGCCTTCCCTCTCCTTTCCAAAATGCCAAATAGGGACCATTCAAGAGATACTAGAGTTTATAACATGGTAAAATCAACAGGCCCTGTCAACCCTTCTAAGTAAACCAGACAGCAAATATTATTAGATGATCTAATCCTACTTTATTGTAAGGCTACGTGAACAGAATCGTGCAAATCTGAAAGTACAAACTTCCTACCTCCACTTTGACCTACTTAAGCCATTAGGAGGAATCCTTCTAAGCTTCTCCCTTTGACCGTTAAGGCCCTGGGGGCTCCTGCTGCTCTTATCTGGTGGTTTCCTTAACAGCATATTTTCCCCTTTTTTTTCCCAAGGTTATCCACACATCCCATTACGACCCCCAGGATGTCTGTTTGACTTAGCTGATGGAAAGTTCTAATGCTTCATTTGGGGATCTCAGTCAGTATGACTCACAGACTTGGAGTTAACATCCTCATCATTCATTTATATTCTCTAGCATTGGTGAAGAAAGAAGGAACACGCGTGCAACATAAAATATCTCTCTACACTGTCTGGATTCATACACACTTCCCATTTAACCACATCCATTAGAATGCAGTATTGCAGGCTAATTCTGCCGACTGCCAGCAGTTTGATTCTCACCTGCTCAAGGTTGACTCAACCTTCCATTTTTCTGAGGTCAGTAAAAGGAGGACCCAGATTGTTTGGGGGCATTATGCCGATTCTGTAAACCCCTTAGAGAGAGCTATAAAGCATTATGAAGCTGTATATAAGTCTAAGTTCTAGTGCTACTGCTACCAGCTAAAAACCAAGGAACTGAAATTCACACAAGCTTGGTTCAATTTTAACTTTGGGTATTTCTTCCTTTTGTAATTGTGTGAGCAAACCCAACTGTTTGGGTTTGTTTATAGTTCAGATTTGGTGTAAACCCTGAAAATCAATTGATTCAGGAACCAAGTTAAATGTCTTGTGTGAATCTAGCCAACAAGTGCTTTATGCTCTTCTGGCTGTGGAGAGGCCTTACTCACAGGGATCATGTTGCTTTTTTAGGGAACAGTTACCTTACGGAGAGCCATATAAGCCATCTGTCACCGTCCATCATGATTACTTCCGTTATGAAGATACTCTTGGAGAGTACTTTCAGTGAGATGAAACAAAGTGTGCAAAACCAGCCCCGTTTATTCCAATTAAATGCATGCTTTCCCATATCTATGAATAGCTTTTGACCTTGCAACTGCTTTTCATGGTTGATTGTAAGCCATTTTATGTAGCTTTTCCTTCAGAGCAGCAAGAGAAAGAGATTGACTTTTGAAGAGTTTTCTCACAAGAAGTCATTTTAGGAGCGGCTCTTGGCTGTTTACACATTGAGAGAGTATTATTTGAATACAGCATTCCTGGTAGTTGGTGTCTAGCAGAAGGAAAGTACTCTGTTGTTGTTCAGTTGCTAAGTTGGGTCCAATTCTTCACAACTCCATGGACCATAGCATGTCAGGCCCCTTTGTCTTCCACTGTCTCCTGGTTCTTGGCCAAATTCATGTTCCTTGTGTTGATGACACTATCTAACCCTCTCATCTTCTATCATTCCCTTCTCTTTCCCACCATCAGGCTCTTCTCCAAGGAGTCCTCCCTTCTCATTAGGTGGCCAAAGTATTTGAGCTTCAGCTTCAATAACTGTTCTGCCCAAGAACAGTCATGTTTGATTTCCTTTAGGAAATTACTAAGGAAAGTACTACTACACGCATTTGCGCATGCGTGGGGATGCTAGCACCGCCGTCAGCATCACACAGCCCATTTGCGCATGCACGTGCAAGCTAGCGTGGCCATCGGGCATGCACACCTTTGTGCATGCATGTGTCATGCGCATGGACACTTCCCTGCTGCTCCCTTACCTTTTGGGCTGCCAAGCCGGAATGGTTGGGAAACTCTGTGTTAGGTATATTTCACCTATAGATAGCACTAGCACTTATATACCGCTTCACAGGGCTTTACAGCTCTCTCTACGTATACATGTCAATAGCTTTGATGCGCTTTAAAATACCTCTTCCTGACAGCCTTGAGTAGAACACAATTCTAATCTCTGCAGCAAGGAGGCCATGCAGAAAATGTTTCCAAGTGGCTGAGCTAACAGTGGTACAAGCCGATGGTTTTATGCATCTTGTACATTTGTATTCAGGCCAGTGTTAATAACAGACAAGTTTTTTCATTACATATATTGAAACCACATCTCTTTGTTTCCGGCTGCCTTGCTGAACTATGACAACAATTTAAGGGCCAGAGTTCCACAGATGACTTCTGCGTTTTGCGTAAGAGGAGTGTTGTAAGCTCAGTGTAAATGTTTATTTTTAATTCATCTATTCATTACATTCCCTTTCTCTCCCAACCTGAGACCTTACTTCTTAATCCAAAGAGTTTTGAACATTGCATGAATAAACATAGGGAGAAGGAGGAGGAGGAGGAGGAGGAGGAGGAGGAAGGGAGGGAGGGAGGGAGGGAGGGAGGAAGGAAGGAAGGAAGGAAGGAAGGAAGGAAGGAAGGAAGGAAGGAAGAAAGAAAAACCTTGGAAGTTCACAGGATTATGCTGTCATCAACAAACAAATGTTGCCCATCTTGGACATGCAGGCAACATGACAATCCATGTACAAAAGAGGTGTTTCAGATCAAGGCAATATACCTTTTGTCAGTTGGAGTTGTGTGACACCCGGTGAATGGTGTTGGTAATTTTTGATCAATGCATCCTATGATGCATTGCTTCTGTCCTTGATTAACTTCCATCAGTTGCTTCTTGTCCTGTTTTCTGCTATTTTGGAAAACAGGTTGACCCCCCCTTTTTTTGTGGCAGCTCCTCAAATATTGGAATGCTGCTATCATGTCACTCCTAATCCTTCTCTTCATAAGATCAGATAGACCCAATTTTCTGCATCCGTTCTTCATATGTTTTAGTCTCCAGTTCCCTAACCATCTTTGTTGCTCTTCTCTGCATTCTTTCCAGAGTCTCAACATCTTTTTTATGTTGTCCTGGAATATTTATCTGGGGACTGCATAACTGAAAACCAAGCAATTACGTTTTTCCAAGTTGAATTTAGAGTTTAGTTGGGTGAATGAAGTTTTAGAATGGAAAATGGGGGGGGGGGGAATGAAAAACCCTCATCTTCAATATTGCAGCCACTTTCATTATTTTTATTATCACACTCTACAGGACCCCCCTTGCCCTCCTCAAACCATTTTAGGCTCACATAAATCAAGCCAATGTTTTTTCTTCCTCCTTGATTTGGCAGAGATGCTGTGATGTAACTATTTGCTGGCGATGATGGTAGTGGAAATGCTGCTGCTGGTGGTGATGGTAATTGTTGTGGTGTGAATGTGTATGTTGGTTGCTGAGATGGCTGCTGTGACCAATATTTTGACTTTTTCTAACCTAATTTTAGTCCTGTGTGAAGCCAATCTAAAACTAAAACTCTGGAATTATAATTGTTGTTCCCAATACTGACAGAGGCAAAAAAGGTGATTTTTCTATCTGAAGTTTGGAGAGAAAGAAAGAAAGAAAGAAAAAGAAAGGCAACAGGGGATTTGATTGTTCAGATTTGAAATATTTGCAAGTCCTTGGCGTTACTTTATTTCAATCAGGTCTTATGTAAATATTTCATTTTTGAAGTACATTCTCCAAGGTATTTGAGAAAATGAGCCCATTCTAGACAATATATTGGATGAGATTTCTGCCTAGTCTTTTACAATTATATTTGAGTGTGAGGGTATAGTGGACATCGTATTAGGGCATTCGTGGCATCAGGTTTGGAGATCCTTAGAGATGTGAATCCTGCAAGATGGTTGTATTGTTCAAAAGCTGATGGTTGGCATTCTCCAGCGTTCAGTTGTTTTAACTGTTTCAACTTGTTTTTAATGGCTTTTGATATTGTTGGTTTTGGTTATCTATAGGTGTTGTTCAATATCTACTCTGAGTCAATCTTCAACGAGGCACTGGAGAACATCGATGCTGGCATCAAAGTAAACGGTGTTTGGATCAACAACTTAAGATATGCTGACGATACAATTCTGCTTGCCAGTAAGCATGAAGACCTTCAGCTCTTCATCAACAGAGTCACAGAAATATCTGAAAAATACGGCTTGAAGCTTAACACCTCAAAAACCAAGATCATGGTCATCAGCAAACAACCCGTTAATTTACCACCAATAAATTCAGAAGGAATACCACTAGAAAAAGTTGAAAGGATCACGCACCTCGGTTCTAATTTACATGACATGACCGTTGAAGTAAAGACAAGGATAGAAAAACCCCAAACAGCATTCTTCAAAATGAAAAAGGTCTTCTGCAGTCACGACATAAGCCTAAGACTGAAAATCAGGCTTGTCAGATGCTATATTTTTCCTATCCTGCTCTATGGAGTAGAGAGTTGGTCTCTGACAGAAGGCCACCTGAAGAGACTAGAAGCATTTGAAATGTGGATTGACAGGCGGCTGTTACGTAGAAGCTGGGTTGACAAGATCAGAAATGAGGAGGTGATCAGCCGCCTGGGAAAGCCAAGGGAAATCATCAAAACAATTAAAAAACGAAAATTAGAATATTTCAGACATGTGATGCGACACCCAGAAAAATACGGCATACTCCATTTAACCCTCCAGGGAAAGATGGAAGGCAAACGAGGTCCAGGCAGAAGAAGAACATCGTGGCTTCAAAATCGAAGGGACTGGTTTGGACAAAACTCAGCAGCACTTTTTCGTGCGGCTGCTGATAAAAACAGGATCGCCAACATGATCGCCAACGTCCGATAACGGATAGGGCACAAGAAGAAGAAGAAGATAGGTGTTTTTGTGTTTTTTTTGTTTTTTGTTATTTTTCATTCTGTGAGCCACCTAGAGTCACACGTGTGAGATGGGCAGCTATATAAATTGAATAATAAATAAATAGTCATTGTACCACTTCTGGTAAATTGGGCTTTTGTGACTGGATGTACTCACTGTGGCTAATTAGTAGATTAGATAAGAACTAATTAGTAGTTGAATTTTAATCGTTTTGCCATAATACTATACTACTTTATATTCTCTTTTACTTCCATTTCTTAGTTAATAAGCTTAGTCTAGATATTAAGAACATTATATTAAGATCTGTCTGTGATATTATAGCAGTTTTGGCAATGCTAGCATATGTGTGTGCATGCATATGCATATGTATATATATGTATATGTATATGTATGTATATATATATGGGTATGAATGAGGGGGTAGAGGAGGTCACTGGGAATGAGAGAAAGGGGAAGGAAGTTGGGACACGTAGGGTTAGGAAGGGAGATGGGGGTAATGGACAACTAGGGGGTACCCTGGGCGCCGGATTGAATCCCACCCCTAGTACACGAACAAGCAAGAAAAAGAGCAAAGGTGGGGAGGAGAGAGGCAGGGACGTGTCAGCTGGCGATATGATAACTAGGAGCCGAATGCAGGAGGATCGGTTGGGCCCAATTACGAGGTCTAGGAGTCGGGTGCAAAAGGCACCACTCCTATAAGTAGCCATCCCATCGACTGTTAAACCACCCTGATGATGCTGGCAGGAAGCCGGCGAAAGCTAGGTGTTTTTAAATTTTATTAAAACTTTTTAATGGTTTTAACAACCTCCTGGTGGTCTCACAGTTTGTGGTTCCCGAAATGAATTTACCCAGGAGTCAACTTTCGGTTATAATATTTATCAGTTTATATGGCTGCCCCTCTCTACTGTGGGTGGCATACAATGATCAAGTAAAACAAATCTTGTAGATTTCAGTATTATTATTGTAAGGTTGTATTTCTTATTTTATTCCAGCCTATGACTGAAAGATTTAATTCAATAACTATTTCATGAAAAGGCCAGGCACTTATTTTTCTGCAGAGCTGACATTTTTTCTGTTTTCATTTTACATACAAAGTCTTGTGTGCCCCTCCAACCCCATCTGACCAATAATTATCAAATGTTGGAGTTGTGATTGTCTACTGTTTAGAGAAAACCTGTAGGTGTAAGATGCAACCGAAAGATGCAACAATTTAGCTGGGGACAACCAAAAAAGATCTACTCTCATCTATTTCATATCTCCCAAGCTTTGTCTCTCGAATACAGTCTGGTATGACTCCTAATTCCTAAAAGTACTTGAGGGGCTGTCACAGAGAAGAGGTGGTCAACCTATTCTCTAAAGTACTGAGGGCAGGACAAGAAGTAACAGGTGGAAGATCATTAAAGAGACATCCAACCTAGAACTAAGGAGAAATTTCCTGACAGCGCGAACAATCAGTCAGTGGAGTGGCTTG
>NW_015387106.1:140565-219526 GCF_001527695.2 Protobothrops mucrosquamatus
ATTATTATTATTATTATTATTATTATTATTATTATTATTATTATTATTATTATTATTATAATATAGGGTCTTCTGCTTAAGCAAGGAATTGGTCTCCCTTCCAACCCCTATTCTTCTATGTCCTATGTTCTAAAAGTTGCCCACCCACCACCAGCCAAACAATAAACCCACCACAATGGTTCAATGAGGCATACCTTAACCCAAAGCACCAACGTAGCTTACACAGATGTGGGTCCCTGGCCTTCACAGAGGGGCAATGTCCAGCATTGATTTCTCCCTTTTGCTACTTCGAGTGGAGCTGAAGCTTCTTAAATGCTAATGTGACTGAAGGCGGGTTTAGCTTAGAATACTTATCTTGCCAAGATCTGATGGATTTCAAATGCAAAATTCGTTCCGGCGATAATAGAAGAGCAAACCAGCCAGGGAATCTGATTAAAGAATAAGTAGATGGCGCCTTTCGTAGCATTTGTTCTGCACTTATTTATCTGTAATTCACCAGCCGTAGTTCAAGTGTTAACTTGCAAGCTCTGTCATTTATCCCAGCAGCTCCTCTGTGGGATCAGTTGTATTTGGGGCTATCTTGGCCAGCTCTTCCCCCAAAGCCCTCAAAGGCTAGCAATGGCTAGCCCCCTCTGCTCCCTGCATCTAAGCACCCCACTGCATGGTTTCTCCCCCCTCCCACACACACTTGTATCAGGAGAATCCCACAAAGACTATATGAAGAGGGAGAAGACATATTTCAAAGGCAGAAAGAGAAGCACTGTTTACAAACCTGCGACGGTATAAATATTTATAGGCTGCATTATAGCGGAGACATTCAGCTACAATTGCCAGGATGGGATGCGTATCGCGGAGCATCCAGGGGGCTTCTATTGTGAAGTTTTATAGCTCTGCTTTCAGTTTGGGGTTATTGTTTTCCTTTTAAACAAAGACAGAGGCGAACCAGCACTTAAGAGGCGTGTGTTCCGTTCGTAATCTCCAAAGGCCATTCTGGATCCTGTATTTTTCATGCAAGTGGCTGTAAAGAGAGAGAAATTGGCGGCAACCCATTGCACTTGCTCTTTAATGTTATGATAATTTTGAAATTTATGTTCCTCGCTTAACTGATTCTCTCTCTCCCACCCCACCCATCCCCGCCGCCTTTTGCATGGCAATGTTTTCTGGAATGCCGATGTCTTTCCATTCTTGCCTTAATTTCCACGAGTCTAGAATCAAAGAAAGGCGAGGAGTCTGGTCCTGCTAAGTGGAAGAGCTTGAAATCTAGCTCAGAAGGGTGGCACCTGAGGATCCTACAAAGGACAAATAAACATGCAATCCCGCTGATTTTAAAGAGTCCTGATCCTTGGGGAAATGCTTAGAATACAGACAAGGGAGGAAGGAAACATTGCTACGTTTGCTGGCATAAATAACTCTCAAGAGAGGGCTTTTAGTAATCTGGATCTTCTCCAGATCTTTTTATTCAAATCAGATAGATGGGTACTGGGCAAGAAGGGGCAATTTTGAAAGTATTTCTGTTGAATATTCTCCTGATGCCATACTCAGGGGTCACAGTCCCTGAGTATATGCACTCTGGACTGAGGCTTTAAAAAAATTAATTCCCGTACCATAAATAATCTCCAGGAAACATCTGGCAAAGAGAGCAGACCTTTCAACCTGGGAAGCATTCAACTGCAATCTTGTGTGCTAGTTAGCAACCTCATGGCTGCCTTTTGGCATAATTCTCAACTTCCAGGCTCATCTTGAGGAGGACTCCAGCTACAGTGCATTCAAATTAAGTACCGTTAACAGGATTAGTCTCCAAGCATCTATTTAATAAGAGCCCTTTTTTGGCACATTAAAAATTCCAATTTGTAAGAACTTTTTGAGATCTCTGAAGAAAATATCCAAGGTTTAATTATCCAAATATCCAAGGTTTAAATATCAAAGATTTAATCCAATGCTTCAGGATGTGCATGTCTGTCTGTCTGTCTACTGTATCTATCTATCTATCTCTTATCATCTGTATTATTTTTATAAATACCTCAAGGCCGCGAGCATTGAGTAATACTCCTCCCTCATTCTATTTTCCCGACCACAACAACCATGTGGGGTTGTTGTTTACTGGCCTGAGGGAGAGGAACTGGCCCAAAGTCACCCAGCCAATTGTTGTGTTGTGCTGGACTAGAACTCACAGTCTCCCACTTTGTAGCCTGGTGCCAAACTGGCTCTCTATTGGAAAGATGTTTGGCCCAACTTGAGCTTAATTAAAAAAAAATGAACCAGAAATACAAGCAAGAAAACCAAATTTGAAGCTGCTCCTCTTCACACCTGTTACATCACTAGGTAAACTTTCCTTCTGTCTAGTTTAATGAAAAGAATGATTAGGGTGACATGATAACAATATTCCAATATCTATAGAAAGGAGAGTCAACTCTTCTTCAAAGCACTTGAAGACAGAACAAGAAGCAACGGATGGAAACATACCAAGGAGAGAACCAACATACAAGTAAGGAGAAATTTCTGACAGTTAGAAGAATTAATCAGTGGAATGGCTTGCCTCAGGAAGCTGTGGGTGCTCCATTACAGGAGGTTTTTAATAAGAGATAGGACGGCCATTTGTCTAAAATGGTATCGGGTCTCCTGCTTGAGCAGGGGATTGGACTAGAAGACCCCCAAGGTCCCTTCCAACTCTGATATTCGGTTATTAAGGAGGTCAAAAAGTACAAGATGGCAGCCATGACTGTGGGATGTCATGGCCCCCATTTTTACTTCTAGGGGCATGGCTTCTATCACATGGACAAGGCCACAATCTTCACTTTTTTCACTTCCCCTCTCACAGCCCCACTGGCCTTAAGGCAAGCTCAAACCATAGGACATTTTAGGGTGTCATATTCCTCCTCCTTAAAATTATATCTATGCTGCTTACTGCTTCTTGGGGTTTAGCAATAGAGTAGAAAAATAGCATGTCATGGCTTCTTCCAAGTTCTGTTTAATTTCTCATTCTAACTTGCACTCCTGAGATGTCCTGAGGTCTTCCATCTCAAAAACAAAAACAAAAACAAAACAAAACAAAGAACATCTAATAATGTTTATGGCCTGCTTTGTTTTTTCAAGATCAATCAAAGTTGGCTAAAGGCTGTTAACTGGACGGTCTCTTCCAAAAGGCCCTCAATCACTTGGTACAATGGTGATGCATATTTATTTAAAAAGGAGTCCTTATTCTTCAACTTGCAATTTAAGTTTAAAATAGGAGAAAGGGGCTCCTTCCCAGAGGGCAAAGAGACTGCAAAGCTTGGAATGTCTGGTGGGCATGAGGAGAACAAGGTTGGATTCCCACCCCCCTAGCAATTTGCAGAGCTATGCACATAATTGCTTTAGTCGGGCAAGATTCTGTTTGTAGGTGAACAACAATAAGGAATTTACTCAGAAGTAACTCCTCATGTTGTTCTTGGTTCACAAGCAGAGGCATAGTCTGGGAGCCAGGCAATTGCAGCAAGCCTGTCAGCCTGTTTGGGTTGCAAGGGAGAAGACTATCCACAGCAAGGTTTTCAGGAAGCAAACTGTAGAAGGTCAAGTAAATGGAGCAGTTCTTCCCAATGAAAGATTGATGGGCGGCAATGTTTGTTTAAATAGAGCTTGCTGTCAGTGCAGGCAATCAAGGGCAGAAATACCCTTGATGGGTGAGAAGCCATGCAGAATGCTTTTGCAGTCCACTGCATACTGTATGATGCACTGCCCAATTGGGAGGGGTCCTGGATCTGATCCCTTGTCACCCGATGCTGCCAGGTACCTGTAGGCTCCCTGACTTTGTCATCCTTGGGTGCCTGGTAGCTAGGCTCTTCTTGAGACTAGCGTTTATGTGGACTTCTGGAATGGTGTCTTTCAGCTCATCTTGGCATTGATTGATTGATTGATTGATTGATTGATTGATTGATTCATTCATTCATTCATTCATTCATTCATTCTAGGTTTTGTTGCAAGCATCCTCTCTGCCCAAGCAATCTAACAAGGTTACAGGTGGTTCTCAACTTACGATCACCTTTGAGCCAAAAATTTATGTTGCTAAGTCAGACATTTGTTAAGTCAATTTTGCCCTGTTTTACAACCTTTCTTGCCACAGTTGCTAAGTGAATCACTGCGTTTGCTGAGCTGGTAACATGGTTATTAGGCAAATCTGCCTTCCCCATTGACTTGACTTGTCAGAAGGTTGCAAAAGGGGATCATGTGACCCCAGGACATGGCAACTGTCACAAATATGAGTCAGTTGCAAAGTGTCTGATGTCATGGTTCCGACAGATGAAACTCTTCAAAGAACTTCAAGGCATTGTTTACCTTGAAGAATCTTTATTCGAGTAGTATAGCATCAGCACGTACATAAGCAAAGCCAAAATCTGAATTCCCCTCCCCTGAGCACATAGTATCAAAGCACAATTCCCTCCTCTAATTAACAGTCATAAATCACATTCTCCAATTAGTTTGAAATGCAGGCTTTCCCTCCAGTTCTTCAACCTGCCATTTCTTATCATCTCTTATTTCAAAAAACCTTGGTTCTCACACTAGTTACAATATTGCTATGTCTAACTAAACTCCCATGCACATTCCTCCCCCCCCCCCAGTACCATCTAATTCTAAACCATCTAAACCAACGCTGCTAACCTCGGATGTTCTTGCTTTGACATCTCAATTTTGATCACATGACCATGGGAATATTGCAATGGTTGTAAGTGTGAAAAATGGTCATAAGTCGCTTTTTTGGGTGCCGTTTGTAACTTTGAATGGTTCACTAAATGAACTGTAGTAAGTCAAGGACTGCCTGAACTGTTGTGCAGAAATCGAGGAGGAGAAAGGAGTGTTAGGTGCATTTGCTACGTTGAGTTACTTATCTACTAATCAAGGTGGAATAAAATCTAATAAATAAATAAATAAATACACTGGTGCAGGAAGCAGACTTTTCCAAAGCTGAGCCGGCCGCGACACTTTCTTTCATTGTATTCCAGAAAAAAGTTTCCGTCTGCACAAATTTAATTTGCGACTAGTCAGGCAGCACCTCCCGTGTCTTTCCTTAGTAGGTCAGCCTATTAGGAAATGTGTTAAAGTTAAAATCCTTTTCAGAATGAGTGGGCTGATTCAGTAAAGAATTTAAGTATTTTGTTATGTATATCAAGGATAATGAATTAACGAGAGAGAGAGAGAGAGAGAGAGAGAGAGAGAGAAGAAGAAGAAGAAGAAGAAGAAGAAGAAGTGGGAACGAAGAACAAAAAGGAGAAGTAGGCTTCTCTCAGTCAAGTATCCCTCCAGTCAGGAACATCCCCACCCACCTACCCCGAACCAGGGCAGAGAAAAATAGGATGCAGAATAACAAATGGAAATAATGGCGAGCAAAGGTAAGTAGCAGTTCCGATAATTAAATCTAATCTAACTCGACTTAAAAGTTCTGTATTGTTTTGGATTCTGCAATAGGAACATGGGGGAGAGGTCAAAGAGTCAAGATGCTGGTGGTGGTGGTGATGGCGCCCTGTCTCTTTTTTGAGATATGTTATGCTAAACATTATTGAGCTAGTTTGGTCTAGCGGTGAAGGCACCTGGCTAGAAGCTGGGAGACTGTGAGTTCTAACTTTTCCTTAGCCATGAAAGCTAACTGGGTGTTGTGATTCCTCGTCAGCCAATGGACCCAGCAGCTGAGTCTGGGGAATCAGAGGAGGAAGAGGAGGTGCCTGGAGGGACATCAGAGTCAGAGGAAGGCTCTGATGAGCTCCAAGACTTACAGTTGGACGAAGAGCCTGGCCCCTCCACTCACACTCAGGCTGAGATACAGTTGTGCTGGGAGTCTGAGTTGGACAGTGATGAATCACAGCTGGGAGACATCCAGGATGCTCGTAAATGCCAGCAGGCAAAGGGAGTTGAACAGAGGAATGCAATGGGGTGGCTCCAAAGGCAAAGGAGAAAGCATTAGGAAGCCACGCCTTGGCTGTATAATAAAAGGGAAGGTGTGGGAGGTGCTGGTTGCTGAAGGCAGCCATTTGTGTTAAGGAATCAAGTTTCAGTGAATTGTGTTTTGTTTGCCTTTGGACATTGACTCAGGTCTGTGAATAATAAAAGGTTTTTTTCCCTGTGGTTCCAGCCTGCTTGTTGGAAGAGGGGTTTCTCCTTGTGAGCTTAACAAGGACTCACGCAGGCTGGGACAGAACACTGGGTGACTGTGGGCCAATCACCAGGAGACTGTTATTTTCAGTCCCAGTTTAGGCATGAAAGCTAGCTGGATGATATTGGGCCAATAATCAGGCCATGGTGAGTTCTAGTCCCAGTTTAGGCATAAAGCCAGCTGGGTGACTTTGGACCAATCACCAGGAAACCGGGAATTCTAATCCAGCCTTAGGCACAAAAGCCAGCTGGGTGACCTTGGGCCAGTCTCCCTCTCTCAGCCCAACCCATCTCACAGAGCTGTTGTTGTTGTTGGGAAACTAGGAGGAGGAAGGAATATTAGATATCTTCACTGCCGTGAGTTGTTTATAAAAAACAAAGGTGGGATTCATAATAAATAAATAGTCAATGCCATAGTTTTCCCAGTTGCAATGGATGGATGTGAAAGTTGGACCATAAGAAAGGCTGAGCGCCAAAGAATGGATGCCTTTGAATGATGGTGCTGGAGAAGACTCCTGCGAGTCCCCTGGACTGCAAGGCAATCAAACCGGTCAGTCCTAGAGGAGATCAACCCCGACTGCTCTTTAGAAGGCCAGATTCTGAAGTTGAAACTCAAGTACTTTGGCCATCTAATGAAAAGGAAGAACTCACTGGAGAAGGGTCTAATGCTGGGAAAGACTGAGGGCAAGAGAAGAAGGGGATGACAGAGAATGAGGTGTCTGGATGGAGTCACTGAAGCAGTAGGCATGAGCTTAAATGGACTTCAGAAGATGGTAGAGGACAGGAAGGCCTGGAGGAACATTGTCCATGGGGTCGCGATGGGTTGGACACGACTTCGCAACTAACAACAACGACAAATGTTTTATTTTTGAGAATCACCTAAAAAGAGCAGAGCTTGCATTGCCCAGTCAGGACCACCATCTTGACCGGTTGGACCATCCACCAAGCATCATTCCTTAAAATTTCTGGAGTTTTATGACTTGGAGCTTTGCTCACCTGGGTCTGAATCAACCAGGAAAGAGCTGCTAGGGTTCTCCCGTGAGGAAGAAGCCTTCAAAAAAGACAAACCCGGCTCCCCTCCCCCTTTTTCATCTCTCCTGGGAGGGGAATTTTCTCGCTCCTGATTAATTCTTCAGAGTTTGATTTTCCTGTGCTCTGATCATGTCTGCCCACTCTCTAGATTGACAGGATTACTTTTTTTTTTCTTTCCCTCTTTCATGTTCAAACCTCTTGAGGTGGGATTTCTCCGCATCTGCTACCGAAGCAACGTACAGAAGAGCCCGCAATAAAACCTACAATAAAATACAATAAAAAATGCGGCAGCTCGTCTTACTTATGCTTTATTGTTCTGCTGCAGATAATACAGAGAAATGACTAGAGAACTTTCTCCGTGAATATGTCAGTTTTCTTGCCACGAAATCCCAGCTTGTTCACTTGAGGCGTCGGTGGGCTTTATTTTATTCTCCTTTAACTTCATGCTTCTTTCTTTAGTAAATCTCAATAAATGTGATTTCATGTGTTTTTAAAGAGAACGTCCAAAGGAGCGGGGGAAAAAATGTGCATTTCTTCCCTGAACCTTCTTGCGCGGAAAATATATGTGAAAGAATTCCGCAGGGTCCCCATTCGGCAGCAAGATTTTTAAAACCTGTGCAAAATCCAGAAAACCCAAACCTTTGAGCCATTTGTCTCATTTAGTAAGTCGCCCGGAACCCTCCTCCCACTTCAATTAAATTTTCAGTAAATTTCTACAACAGCCAACCTTTAAGAATGTCCCATTTCTGGATTATAATTTCTAATTATCAGCAGCAGGCAGGATCCAACACATCTGAACATTCCTGTAGAAGGCTGATCTAAGGAATTAAACTCAAACAGCATGCGCTGTGCTGGAGGAGGAGGAATTGCACTGAATTTCCTGGTGCAATTCAAGTGCTGGTGGTTGTTATTAGAGGGATAGAATCAAGATCACGAGAAGTGATACCACCACTTTATAATGCCTTGGTAAGACCACACTTGCAGTACTGCATCCAATTTAGGTCACCACAATATAAAAAAAAGATGTTGAGACTCTGGAAAGAACGCAGAGAAGAGCAACAAAGATGATTAGGGGACTGGAGGCTAAAACATTTGAAGAACGGTTACAGGAACTGGGCATGGCTAGTTTAGAGAAAAGGAGGACTAGGGGTGACAGGATAGCAGTGTTCCAATATTTGAGGGGCTGCCCCAAAGAAGAGGGGGTCAAGCTATTCTCCAAAGCACCAGAAAGCAAGACAAGAAGCAATGGATGGAAACTAATCAAGGAGAGAAGCAACCTAGAACTAAGGAGAAACTTCCTGACAGTTAGAACAATTAACCAGTGGAACAACCTGCCTCCAGAAGTGGTGAATGCTCCAACACTGGAAGTTTTTAAGAAGAGACTGGACAACCATTTGGCTAAAATGGTATAGGGTCTCCTGATTGAGCAGGGGGTCAGACTAGAAGTCCTCCAAGGTCCCTTCCAACTCTGATATTCTGTTACCTAGAAAGCCACACATAGCACAAGGCTTGGTAATCTGTGGGATCACTTGTCTCCCATAGTATCTGCCCAGCCAATCAATCCTGTAGGGTTGGTCCGCTCTGGGTTCCTTCGATTAAACAATGCCATCTATCAGATCCCTGAGCCACCTCCCCTGTAGCAGTTCCCCTCGTGATCTAAATGCCCCCTCCCACCTGTGATGGGATGTAGTGAGGAAGTGGATCCCCAGGAGAGAGGGGGTGCATTCTAGAGAACTAAGGGGCAACTCAGCCCAGATATCATGTGTGAGAGAAAGAGGGTGAGGACAGCCTCTCCCCAATAGTTCCCAGAGTATATTATAGATGCAGATGGTAGAGTACTCAGTCTGGCAAGTTTTTGTTTATAGGTGTGAAACAACAAAGAATTCAGCTTGGAAGAATCATCACACGTCATTCTTGGGCTTGGGCATGACACCACCCTGGTAAGATTCCAACGGCCTTGAGAACCTGGCTTTTTTTCCTAGGGTTAGAGTTAGGGTTAGGATCCCCTGTTTAAGATTGAAATGTTGCCTGGATTGCCATTTTGTAAGCATTTTGTAATGGGAGGAGTATTAATTTTATTGTATCCTTATTAACTTGCTGTTTTTTAAGTTATTCTTTATGAGCCACACAAAGTCTTTTGCAGTTGGGCAGCCTCTCCATCCCAATTTGCAGTGAGAACAGAAAACATCTTGTGTTTGTGTGTGTATGTGTGTCTCTGTGTGTGTGTCGGCCCTTCAGTATCTTGGCCCTTTGCTGCGTATGCGTCCTCCTTGTCTTCCGATGTATTTACAGCTACGGAAAATTTCACATAGAGGAACATTTACATTAAGTTGGGAGAGGGGGACGGTGTTGAGCTGATAGATCTGAAGGAACTTCAAGGCAGTAAAATCTCTTTCAACCAGACAAGCAAATGCATTGAGGGAATTGTGTGCTTATCTCGATGTTCTCCCACTCAACCAAGAAGCCAATCAGTGACTTACAGGTCCTGCTATGTATGAGTATATAGCTGATCATTCTTAAGGCACGGATCAATCACCACTGGGGAGGGAAAATGGTGTGTAGACACCACCTTCACATTGGATCACTCCCTCCCCACCCCTTGGCAAAGGAAAAAAAGAAAGGTTGGCCAGAGGTAAAATGTACTTTCCTGCTTTTCACTGGATATCAATTTCCTCTCTGTTGATTCAAAAAATAGCTTGCCTTTGAAATTCAAATTTGCCCTGTCCTTCTTTCCTCCCAGCTTGCTTCTGAGATCTCTCTCTTTTTTAATGTAACCATGATTAACAAATGAACCTCGTGTCTGTGAGCACAAATTAAAATTCACAGTCAGAGATGACCTTTGAAATTCCTGCTTGAACATGTTTGTTCCTTTACGCTTCCTTCTTCCAACTTCGTTTCAGAACAGGCTTCTCCCCGTGTGCTTTTGTGGAAACGATCTTGCTCTGAAGAAAGTTTTTCTTCAGGCCTGAGATAAACCATGGATGTCTTTCTACCCCGCCAGAACGCTATTTTCCTTTATCCATGTTTATTTATAAAATTTGTATCCTGCGTTTTATATCGTGCATGTCTTCAAGGTAATATTTCGTCTGCCAATTTTACCCATTTACAGACGGAGCTAAAAATCTGTGTAACATTCAAATGTGGGCTTGCTTGGGGTTTTTTTTACTTCTTCTTTTTTTTTTCTTTTTGCATTTCCAAATAGTACATGAATCCAAAATGGGATTGTTCTTTTGAACTGACACTCTTCTGAGTTTTAATTGTACTTTGCCAATTAAAAAAAAGTCGATCATTGAGGAAAAACCTGGTGTGACATGCGGATATTCATGAAAGTATGGTACAGAATGCATTATAGTGGTAAACTTGGAAAAATGGGGCATATGGGGCAGAATTTGCAGGCCTGGAAAAACCTGCAGCCAAAAGATACAAACAAAATGAAAACTTTAAAAAAAAATCTCAAGTTTAGTGATGTAAACTTGACAACTTTAGAAAAGGAAAACTGGCAAAATCCACAATTGACTTAGGCCAGGGGACTTCAAACGTGGCCCTTTTATGACTTGTGGACTTCAACTCCCAGAATTCCTCAGCCAGTCCACAAGTCATAAAAGGGCCAAGTTTGAAGACCCCTGATATAGTGTCTTGTTATCCACTAAGATCCTCCACATGAGGATATTGGTTTTACATTTGGGCATTCCAACCTATTTCAACCTAGTCAGGATCCTTCAGGTAGTATAAGGGAGGTCAGATCCTTCCATCATATGCTGCTTTAATGTTATTCCTTACTCAGTGGACTCCTTCCTCCATCTTTTCATTCAGTTTTGTTCTTATGTACCCTCAAGAATATTGTTCTTGCCATAAAGCTGTCCCTAGATCTGAGTAGGCAGGCTTGGGGCATATGTCCTTTTAGAGCATGTTAAGGATCATCTAAATGAGATGCCACCATTTTTCACATTCAAGAAGGTTTGGAGAGGTATCTTCTCCCATGGAGACCATCAAACTCATAGCAAAGTTCTACAACATCTGGCCAAACTCTTACTCGAAGGAAAACTGATCTAATGATGGGGAGATCCCTAGAATCACTGGCCCTGTCTTAAGTGCTGCAATATTCCCTTTTGCCTTGGAGGGTGAAGAGATCTTGTTCTCCAAGCCTCTTTAATGAACTGATGGGTCAATGGAAGGTGAGTGAAATCAAGAATGAACTAATGCAGATTTTCACCGATATGAACCCAGGTAAACTTGTTTGTAGCTCATTATCAGGGTTCACTCATCACCTGTTTGTGGCTGTTCGGTTTATGAAACAGATGGCAGCTGGAACTTTAAAACTGATGGATGGCACGGAAAGACAAAATATTTTGGCTTTTACTCATTATCAGAGCCACAGGGAGCAATCTTTCAAAAGGGAATGGTGAGGGGAATGAAGGCTGTGAATAGCTCGGTGCCAATTATATCGGTTACAATGGGGTAGACACCTCTGCAAAGGGACTCGTTTAAATTGGGTTGCCAACCTGTTCCTCACCACCCTGCTTTTCTGCTTTCCCAAGAAGGTGTAGAAAGGAGAGAAAGATCCAGGATCAAGCCACTATGTGGATATGACATCGTGCTGAGTCTGAGGTGATTTAAGCAGAACCAAGGCAATTCAGGGACACAGACGGTCAGATGCTGGTACTAAAACATTGGCTATACTCATGCTACATCTAACTGTAAAGTCCAGTTAAAACACAACTGTGCAGAAGCAAGTCATTCCTCCTCCATTCACACTTCCCTGGGGCTAACAGGACTTTGACTTATCCTTCTAAGTCTGGCAACTAAGATGTGTGGAAGAATTCCCAGAATTCTCCAGCCAGCTTGGAAGATGAAATCCATACACCTTAAAGTTGCCGACACTTTAATAAATGATGGCATCTCCAAGTCCTGAATCTTTGCTTTCTGAGCTTCATTTCAAATCAAGTAGGATCTCCAACCTGCCTGGTGGATCGTCTTTGTCTTTTGATGAAGATTTGGTTAGAAGAACTTGGCCAAACGTGGCCACTAACATCCCTCTCAAATTTAATGTCCTTAGAATGCTGCAAAAGAACTGTAGAAGTTAGAATCAGGAGACCTGAAAAGCATACCCACGTCAGTCTTTGCCACTTATTTTGCGTTTCATTCTCCTTTTACGTATTTGTTTCTTTGCATGCTGGATTTAAGCACTGTCCAGCTCCAGATGGACTCTGGACATGACAAAGAGCCATAAAAATAATAGTCCATATAAAACAGCAAAAAATAAAATAAATCAACACCTCAACAAATAGCATGCATTCATGCGTACCCCTTTCTTAGGACCGAGTAAAGGATTTTCACAAAATCCTCCTTAAAGGTTCCTCGATCCTTCCCCAATCTCAAGGTTACAAATCAGTTGGGGAAAGATGGTTGGTCCAGTCCAATTATAATCACCTCTGAATCTGCAAAATGTCCTCATTTAAAGACTATCTGGCAATGGCCTGACCTTCATATCCCAGAGCACAGCCATCAAGTGACCTTCAGCAACAGCAGATGCCACACAACCATATTCTGGCCTTCATCTGCTGCTATTCAGCCTGGCTGGGTTGGCAATTCCACTTCCTTTCACTGAACTTTGTTTAACCCCTGTTAGCAACACCTAAATGGTTTGTAATGGACAGGGAGGAGGCACATTAATGAATGATAGTTTAATGAAGTGCAAATGAACCAACTGGGGAAGTAATAGAGTGCAAAGGCAGGAGAACTGGCATCAGAAGAAAATTCCTTGAAACAAACTCAACACCATCAGATGAAAGAGATCTCTGGGGAACGTTTCTATGGAGGATTTGTCAATAAAAGAATTAAGAGTCAGTGCCTGAAAGACTTCAGGCCACAGAATGAATCTCGTCAAGATTCCTGGGAGACTGCATAAAAGGAGAAATTGAACGTTATGAAAATCTCTCCTCTGCTATTTATGAGTCTAGAGCAGCTGGCTGGGGCTTCACCAAACATCTCTTGCAGAGTCCATCCAGGCCAAACTCCCCTACCAGATATTCTTCGGACAGTTGGTATTAGGATTCTTAATGTTGGGAAACTGCCAGCTAAGCAGGAAGGAGGAGTCAAGTGGGGACCTAGCTTAAAGTTCTTGCGTAGCTGCAAAAGGCATAGGTTTTTACCTCCCCCAGATTCCATGAAGCCTTGTCTGGTCATTCCCAGGGAAAGGCAAGCAGTCCGGGCAGATTCTTGTAACTTGGAGAAAAATAAAGTGGCTCACTTTAGATATTTCCATTCAGCTTGTATGGCTGGTGAACTTCGGGATATGTTTCTTATCGAGATAGATTTGCAGGGCACCAAGCCAGGAAAGTCATTCCAGAACAGGGTTTCACTTTTAGCGTTAATGCAGCGGACACGCACCAGGAGAGGGTGCAATTGATTCCTTTTGGAAGCCAACAAGACAACCAGTAGAAGGAAATGCTGTGACAAAGCAGCTATTGTGATGCAACAGGTCAACTGAGTTTCCCTTGGCTTCATAGGCGACTGTTGGTTCAAATTATGGTTTTGGGGGGAAACTGCTGAGAATATCTTGCTGAAAGTAATGAACTCAGAACTTCACCAGGATGTTACTGTAACCATGAAACAGAGATGGTTACCACTTGGGAGAAAGATAATGACAGATCAAGACAAAATATTGCAGAGATATCACACTGGCCATAAAGACATGTATTGTAAAATCAATGCTTTTGAACTGTGGTGCTAGAGAAATAATTGAGAATACCATGGGCTACAAGAAGAACAAATCATTCATTGTAGATTAAAGAAAACCACCCTGCCCTCTGGAAGCACTAATGACGGAACTAAAGCTTAAATATTTTGGACACATAACGAGAAGGGAAGACTCGCTGGAGAAAAAAAATGGCAGTGCTTAGAGAAATCAAAGGCAGCTAAAATAGAGGCTGATAGAAGGCAAGGTAGCCAGAGATTATCACTGTTGACACAAACATGAGCTTGTAGAAATTTAAAGAAGCAGTTCCTGTCAGATAGTTGGGTGAAATGATACCACTGTATTATGAACCACAGTCAAGTTTCAGGTGGCGAAGTCAAAACCGGGAAAGCTGCATTTTGACTCGATGAGATGTATAAAGCCAGTTGTCTCTGATTCCTACATGATCACCATCAGCAGTACTTCTGTTTGCTCACCCATTTCTGAACCCATTTCACATTCATCTGGCCTTTGACACAATTCAGCCTATTGGGATGAGTCCACAAGTCTTTCAGACTACCAAAATGCATTGCTTGGCAAGCTGAAATGCTAAATATCTTAGCTCAGAAAGTTATTCACGTTGATTGCTAAGACCATCAAACATGTTTACACCTAGTTTACTTTTCTTGTGGCAGTGATGATTGTAGTTGGGTGTGTGTGTGTGTGTGTGCATGCTTTGGTGTACATAACTCTGTGTTGAACTGTCCAAGATCATTTACCATTTCATAGCCCATTCAAAGCCAACAAGTTTCTGAATGATGAATCAGAAGAAGAAGAAAAAAAAAACACAGCCAGGACATATCTCATTTCCTTTTGATGAATTGTCCATTACTAGCAATCTTTCAGAAGGATTAAGAGGGGAAGAGGAGAATGACTTCTCTTTAAGGCCTTGGCACTAACAAGTAAACTACGTGTTTTCTGTTTGCTGAAGGAAATGGGTCCCTGGGTGGTTGAAAAATAGCTTCTTAAAGGACTGCTTGAAAATTGCAGCATAAGGTTAAACCCTCCACAAATGCAATTAAGTTTTCAAATTAATGATTTTGGAGCCAAAAGCTTCCCCCCCCCCCGTGAGGTGCCTGGTTTAAAAATAAAAAGTAGGCCCAGACCTCTCCCCCACCTCCATTCTGAGTGCCGAGAAGACTTCCAGAAATAAGCAGATGAGTTAACCGCTAATGACTTCATGCAATTAACTTTTAAAGACGCTAACCCGCTTTCCCCATGCTTTTATAATATATCCCCCCCCTTATGTAAGCCTCGTGATGGGCTCTGAAGAACAGACAGAACTGGCTCTGCATCCTTGTTTGATCATTTAATATAGGTATTGATTGAGCGAGGGCATAAAAAGCACTTGTTGTGTATCCTGTTAAGCCTAACAGGTAATTAAGTGTTTACCATCTGAGGAAAAAAATGTTTTCTCATTCAGCATTGCACAAGGTTCACTCTGCCATTGATTCCTTGGCAGCGATTCCAGATGTTCAATCACTCCCTTCTTGCTTCCAATCCCAGGACAGCAGCTGCCAACATGGTGTCAATCTGCTGATAGAATCCTGGGTCGGTGATTCTTTTATTTCTTCCTGTCCCACGGGAAAGATTGCCAGCTTTCAGTCCAAACAAAAACTAAGTTGCTACGTGTATGGAGATGCTGAAAAGTTGTACTTGTTTTTTTCCCCCTTGAGCTGTTGTGTCACTCTCATTGCCAACGCTTGGAGTATTAACTCCTTAGTCCCGGACCTGCCCTGTTGCTTATGAGGAATGTTTTGCATTAAATAAGGCAAAGATGATGATGGTGGTGATGATTCTATTGTTTTTAATGCTTGGGAAAGTTGAGACAGTTTGATCTAGTTGAGTCAACCTGTGCCAGTTTGGTCTAGTGCAAGAGTAGGCAACCTTGGCTCTTTTATGACTCGTGGACTTCAACTCCCAGAATTCCTGAGCCAGCCATGCTGAGGGGAAAGGGAGAGGTTTCCATGCTGAGCCATGCTGGTTCAGGAATTCTGGGAGTTGAAGTCCACAAGTCATAAAAGAGCCAAGGTTGCCTACCTCTGGTCAGTGGACTGGCAGTTGGGGACCCCTGGCATAGTGGATAGCAGTGGGGTGGACTGAATTTAGTTATGCATCCTTTTCTTTTTCTTACCTCATGTTTTAATTCCTTTGCCTTAAGATTTATTTCCATTGTGATGCTTGATGTGTTTAGGTCCTATGCAGTTTTATCTTCTGTTAACGTTGATGGTTGGTATTGTAGCAATCTGTCTCAAACAGAGCATACGGTTCTGAACGAAAAAGAGGTATCAAGCACCAAATAAATGTATTTGTTTATTCTTTCTCATGATTCCTTCTCCCCTATTTCATCAGTCATTTGACCTTGGGGAACCTTCACTGTCTATGATGGTCTTACAGATATTCTGAACTGTAAATCCAGCTCCAGACTTCAAGTGGTCCCTTGAGGGAACGTCATCAGTGAGCTGAGCTTTTTCTGTCTCTCTCTCTCAAGAAAGTGATCCGACAACACTTCTGTGGTTCTTTGGTAGCTTCTGTTGCTTGCTGGGACATCATCTTTTGTGGGTAAAGGTGTGCCAATTGCATCTCTATGTGTAGCACATAGGTCCTACAGATACTCCAGAAGTCAGGGTTGTGTCCAGTACTAAGGTGTGAGATGTCTTGTAATTTCACCCCTTACGCTGTCTTGTAACCAGTTCCAACAGTGGTTACACATCTATTGTAGACACTGAAAAGCCAGAGATGATCATTTAAAAATTAAAAAGGACAGACAATGTATCAGAGAGAATGATGTGGATTACCCTTTTAAAGTGGAGATCTTCTTGAGTTACTCCATGGAAATTACAAATGGACTTGGATAAAGAAGGCAAGAATTTTGAGACAAGAGACAAAGAGAGTAGAAGGAAACAGGATTTAGAACTATATGTATGGGACTTAAGGATGATTGGAAGGAAGAAGGAAAAAAATACAAAATTGGTTTATTAGATTATGGTTAAATAATGAGTTGCTATTTCTGGTGATGCTTAACGGTTATCTTGATTGAAAAGAGGTTTTTTTTAGGAATGTTTAATTGGGTGTAATGGATTAGTTTGCAATATCTACATTATTATTTTTGATATGTAAATAAGGGGTTACTATTTCTGGTAAAGTTTAATAATGTCTAATTTTTATAATGTTTAATTGTTAATTGGGATTAGATTTGGACTGTTAAAGAGAGGGGGATTTAGATTAAACAAAAAGAGGATTATAGACGTACGTTGTTAGGTATTTCAGTTATTTTTTTCACTGGATCATTGCTGATTAATAAGGAGAACTGACAATTTAGGGATGTGTTTTTAGAAAATGGGATGAGATACGGAATGAAGATGTATGTGGTTGTATTTTAAGAGACAGTGATAAGTTATTAATTTTGAAAATACTTCCTGGGATAAAGAGAGAAGCTTCTTTTTCTTACTACTTCCTTTTTTGGGCAGGATATATTTTTTTTTATTTTAATACTAGTTTTTCTTTTCTCACTTCTTTAAAATATACTTTTATATTAGGTTCCTGTATTAGTTTTATCTGTTTAATATGATTCTTAATGAAATCACTGGGAAAAAAAACCCCTGAGAGCCATAATCAATTGGCCACTATTGTAACTTTGTTCCACAATGACCAACTTTATTAATTTTACAACAGTTCCTGTTCAACGCCATCAAGAATAGAAAGAAAGCCATTGCAACGTACAGCAAAAGCATGTTTTGGGAAGGCATTACAAAGACTAAGGTTAATTAAAAAAAAACCAAAACACAGCTGTTTCCTCCAACAGAATGACATCATAACGAATGAAGCTGTGGCCAGGCCAAAAATTAGAAACACCACGGATCAGTTGACTTCAAGGCCACCAAATATCTGTGGATATTTGGGATAAAGTGGGAGAAAAAAGCCTAGGATTTAAAGCCAGACCTATATAAAGGTTTTATCTTCTGTGGACTGCATTGGACACGTTTTTTGTGCAAATATGACTGGGCAGTCACTTGTCTGAAATGCTATAGAGCAGTGGTGGCGAATCTATGGCACGGGTGCCAGAGGTGGCACTCGGAGCCCTCTCTGTGGGCACACACACCGTCGCTCCAGCCCCGCCTCCTCCAGCCCCTTCCTCACCAGCAGCCCCCCCCTGGAGGAGAGTTGCCCCCGGGCACAGCCCATATGAAGCAGCGCAGCCAAGAACATGGTAGTCGGGCAGTGGGGTCAAGACTCCGCCCTTGTGCCCCATCGCACGCAGATGGGGCACGGGCGGAGGGCGTGGCCACCATGGTGCTGCTGGGCTGCCTGGGTGATCTGTGGCGGGCCGTGGAGATGGTGGGTGGTCCAGCGGGCAGGGCAGAGCGGGGACGGGGTGGGGGGGCGGTTTTGGGGCACTCGGTCTCTAAAAGGTTCGCCATCACTGGACTAGAGTCTCCTGCTTGAGCAGAGGGCTGGACTAGAAGACGTTCAAGGTTCCTTCCAGCTCTATTCTCAGTGTTTCTTTCTGCAGCCAGGTCCTTGGCTCCTTGGTATCTGATAAGCTGATGGTAAATCAGCTCCCCTGTTGACTGACAAGGGGTCAGTCATTTCCCTGGCTATTGAAACCTGGGAAACAGGCCCCTTGTCAATCAACAGGAGTGATGATTTACCACCAGCTTATCAGGCTGGTGACCGATCCAGATTGGAGCCTTCAAATTCTTGTATGTAACTGAGAGTCTGTTTAGCCCAGTGGTGTCTTTCAGCTTTCTGACAATTAAGCAAGTCCTCTGTAATGTTTCTGAAGAATCAATATTTATATTTGAGCCTGGTGGTGAAGCTTGATAGCCACTATGCAGTGATTATAGCCACTGTATAGAGTTCTCATCTGGCTAATAATAGGGTAACATCAAATCATAACTGACTTCAGTTTACAGGCTGCACAACTGCAGTTTTCACAAAGTATTGAATATTCTCCTCCTTAATTGTTGTATTTAAAAAAACAGCCTTCTGTTTTGTGCCATTTGTTTAGAATTTACTGAAAAATTGTCATGCCCTAAAGATTTTATTTTATTGGTAAGTTTAATACCCTGTGATATTCTGTAACTACTCTGCTTAGTCACAATCATTATGGTGGGAAATGATTATGCACAATGAGATGGATGAAGGAAACTGGGAAAAAGTGAGAACAAGGTCTGCTGAAAAGAATAAAGAATGTTTCATTGCAAAATGTTTAATGTCCCAATTTGTAAACCTGTACTTTACTCTCCCATAGACATTAGGAGAACTTAAACAGTACCCTTTTCTCCATATTTACCTAAAAGTAAGTCACATTAAGCTTAACATCGAGGTAAGGAGATTAAATCTAGTAGTTTACATTTAGCAAACCAAATACAGCATTGTAGTCCTGTGTGTTTAATTGCTCATTGCTAGGCTGTTTCTTACATAAAGATCATTATGATAATAATGAGTAATTAATTACTGCCATCTCAGTTTCTCAGTTGAATCATCAAAGTGAGTTCAAACAAAAAGGGAAAAATGCTAAGATGATGAACATTTGAACAGCCCTCTGGGTTGAATTAAAGTAAGGCAATTTCCATTGTTTCGAAGGTAATAGCTTCTGGTGTTTGATACAGCCCTGTGATTTGAGGTTTGTGTACCAGAGTTTTTTTTTGTTTTTTTTGCCAAGACATCTTTTACAATTTTTGACATTAATCCATTTGCAGAAAGTACTACAGGGATAATTTCAACTTCAGATAATTTATATGTAGATATTTTAATTTCCTTTGCTAGAGTTCCTCGTAGTTTTATAAAAAAAAAAACCCGCTCTGCAGAGCTCATTTTTGTATTGACTTATTGCTCGTGTATTAACAATCCTTCTTTCCTTCGTTTTTCTGAGAAGCCTTAATAAAACCAATTCTTGAAGAAAGATATCATAAGCAACTTCTCCATGTCTCAGACCCCACCTGTGCTTGGACGGTCCTATTGTGGACAAGTGATACGAGGAAGGAGAATTCAAAATTTGAAGATAACTTAAGAGTGGCCCTCAGACTTAGGCTTCTGCTGATCCAGGAATTCTGCAATCACAGCTTCCTTGACACCTTCTACTTATGACATCTTCTACTTAAAACCCATCAGTGAAGGAGAAACCTGTTCATCATTCAACTGCTCTTTTGTTGTTCCAAATTCACAATCTTAATTAGGTTAACCACGGTCTCACAAAATGTTCTAAACTATAAACCATGGTTAAATGTGACAGTGGCCAGACGCTGGAGCCCATCCCATCAGGTGGAGTATGTTGCAGCTCCATCTGCTAAAGAGTTCCATCTGATGGGACCCAAATAGCATGCCCTTTCTACTGTGGCTCCTGCCCTCTAGTCTAGAACATCATTCCTTCAAGGTGAAATTATCTTTTCAGAAGTCAGTGAAAACTTGGTTTTCCCGGCAACCTTGGGGATCCCACGTGGAACACCCCCAATGGTTATACTGTGTTTAGATCAATGTTCTTCTCCCTCAATCTTTTTTTTTTATTTATTCCATCCATTGCTCTTTGTCCTGCCTTCAGGTGCCTTGGAAAATAAGTTGACCCTCTCCTCTTCCAAAAATACTCTGAAAGTGATACAACTTAATTCAGATATGCTTTAATTAAATCAAATGGGCTCTAGATGCCTAAGCGATCAGTGAGTACATTTTTTTTAATTTACAGCTCAACCAGCAGCTTTAATTTCTCCTCTTTAGGCAAAGCAGATATACCTATCACGTGAAGTATTAATACCACTCTACAATGCCTTGGTAAGGCCACACTTGGAATGCTGCATCCAGTTTTGGTCACCATGATGTAAAAAAGATGCTGAGACTCTAGAAAGAGTCCAGAGAAGAGCAACAAAGATGATTAGGAGACTGGAGGCTAAAATATATAAGGAAAGGCTGCTGGAATTGGGTATGTCTAGTTTAATGAAGAGAAGGACGAGGGGGGACATGATAGCAGTGTTCCAGTATCTCAGGGGTTGCCCCAAAGAAGAGGGAGTCAAGCTATTCCCCAAAGCGCCTGAAGGCAGGACAAGAAGCAACGGATGGAAACTCATCAAGGAGAGAAGCAACCTAGAACTAAGGAGAAACTTCCTGACAGTTAGAACAATTAACCAGGGGAACAACCTGCCTCCAGAAGTGGTGAATGCTCCAACACTGGAAGTTTTTAAGAAGAGACTGGACAGCCATTTGTCCGAAATGGTATAGGGTCTCCTGCCTGAGCAGGGGGTTGGACTAGATGACCTCCAAGGTCCCTTCCAACTTTATTATTATTATTATTATTATTATTATTATTATTATTATTATTATTATTATTATTATTATTATTATTATTATTATTATATTCATTCTTTTTTTAATTTAATTTTTTATTAATAATACAAAATTAAAAACACATTGGACATACCGGTAGATATGACGTCACTGGTTCCATACATCTCCCAACATTTTACAATAGTATTAGTACTCATATAGACATATAGTTCTTGAACTTTGCTCACTCTTTATAATATATTATTAACACTTTTTCCCTTATTTCTATATATCTATTTATCTTTTAAATATACATTTGTCTATAATCTATATTATATTCATTCTTAAGCACAAAAAAAGAGAGATAGCTGTTAGCTATTGACCAATCTCATATATTTTTACAACTTTCACCATCTCTCAGCCTCACGATAACACTAAATATTCTTTTACATGAGATGAAGCTGTAGAACATGCTTAGGCAATGTAGAAATTAAGGGCTTATTTTGCATCATTTCCATGCATATTACTATCTTATCAGTTATCATTATCATATCATCATCAAACTGGGAATTTTTAACCTTGGAATATCACCTTAGACAACAGCAAAAAGAAAGGTGACTATGGACCTGGATCCATAGTGACATTGTTTTAATTACTGGTTGTATGCCACCCAGTGAGATGGGCAGTCATATACATTTGCTAAACAAATAAAACATTATTCTTCAGACGTTCCTTCCAAGATCTACATTTATGATATTTCCAACTATTGCTTCTAGTTCTGTTCTTTCTGTTGCAACAGAAAAAAGATTCTGCATTGTTTTGCATAGCATGGATGGAAGAGCAATAATGTTACATATGTTACTGGAATATAACTCGTATCAGATCATTGGCCACGCTGCCACCCTAGCAAATTTGGTGGTCTACCAATCCCACATGTCCTGCTCATTGGAAGCCATGGCGTTGCTTACCTAGTGATAAGCACAATAAAATCTGAAGCACATTGTTTGTTGTTGGATTAAAGAAGAATCAAATATTCTCATGCACATTTTGCATTATGAATTGTAGGGACAAATGTTCTCTGAATATTCTAGCACAGTGATGGCAAACCTTTGACAGACCGAGTGCCCAAACTGCAACCCAAAACCCACTTATGCATTGTCGGGTGCCAGGTGGGTGTGGCCCAATGGGTGGGCATGGCCCATTGGGTGGGCGTGGCTGCGGTGGTAACAGCAGACGGTGGGACTAAAAAGTTCAATCAATCAATTCCAACTTTGTGAGATCTTTTTTTTCCCCGCGAGAAGTTGAAATTGACTGATTGATTGAACCTTTTTTTTTTGTACACGGCAGCAGAGGCCTTTATAAAACCCAGCTGAATGCCTAGGACTGGGGTGGCAGCGCGCGTGCCCACAGAGAGGGCTCTGAGTGCCGCCTCTGGCACCCGTGCCATAGGTTCGCCACCACTGTTCTAGCATTTAGCAAATGCATTACATTTAACCTTACTATTTTCTGTTCACGTCATCTATAATTCTTTTATCCTCATTCTTTAATGCATTCCTAGAGTAGTATATTACCATGGCAATAAAATATGTTTTTAAAATGGCACAGAAAAAGACTGAAGTTCCACAGTATAAACAAGTTGGTATATATGTGAAGCAAGAAATCAAAGGCAATGCCGTGCAACATAGAAAATATTGTATAAGAAGTTGGGGAGATGAAGATATAATAATAACAATAATAAATTACATTCATATTCCATATTTTTAACAAACAAATACATATTAAAAACAAATACATATATATGTATTGCAGACAACCATTTGTCTGGAATGGTATAGGGCCGTGGTGGTGAACCTATGGCACGTATGACACAGGTGGCACGCAGAGCCCTCTCTGTGGGCACGTGCGCTGTTGCTCCAGTCCTAGGCCCTCAGCTGAGTATTATAAAATCTTTTCACGTTAGGCCTCTGCCGCCATGTACAAAAAAAAAAGGTTCAATCAATCAATCAATTTCAACTTCTCACGGGAAAAAAAAAGATCTTGCAAAGTTGGAATTGGTTGATTGAACTTTTTAGTCCCACCCAGTCTGCGGTTACCACCGCAGCCACGCCCACCCAATGGGCCACACCCACCCAATGGGTCACGCCCACCCGGCACCCGATGATACATAAGTGGGTTTTGGGTTGCAGTTTGGACTGTGGACTTTAATCCATGCTGGCTGGGGAATTCTGGGAGTTGAAGACCTGAAGTCTTACTTTTGCCAAGGTAGGACACCCCCGATTTAGAACTTTATATGTCTTCTTTTTGAATTGGCATCTCCTGACTTGTTTTCATTTTTTGCCCTTTCCATTCTGCACATGCCCGTGGACTCTCTCGGGAACAACCAACCCTCCGAGTATCATCCTTCTTATTCTTCAGGAATGCTTCAGAATTCTCTGTCTCCAGCAATCTCCTCTGTAAACAACCTCAGGCACAGCAGGGCCCTTGATGACTCCAGGCCTGCTTTTAATGTGTGCAGTAAAGTATATTAAAGAAATTAATTAGTCACTAACAGGCCACCTGCCTGGCTATTAGCAATCGACAGTTCTCATGGTTAAAGAGAGACAAGTAATGGATAATGATTATTGCTCTTGAAAAGAAAAGCAGTGTCAGCAATATAAGGATTGCAGGGAACAAATACCCCATTTTTTATTTTTTTTAGTAAGATAGACTGCCTGACATCTGGTTGGTGGATTGGGCTACATGTTTCAGACAAACGTATTTCTCCTCTTTGGTTTCTCCTATCCCTGCCCTAAGATCTCTGTGATCTTTAATAAAGTCATTTCTCCAGAAAAATGCTGCAAAATGCTCCATTAAGGAGCAGCAGCAGATAACGGATGTGGCTTCCACCTGCAAAACATTGGTTGAGGTCCCATCTGTGCAATAGCTATAGCACTTAGACCAGTGTTTCTCAACCTTGACAATTTTAAGGCATGTGGACTTCAACTCCCAGAATTCCACAGCCAGCAATGCTGGCTGTGGAATTCTGGGAGTTGAAGTCCACATGCCTTAACATTGTCAAGGTTGAGAAACACTGACTTAGACTTATATACCACTTCACAGTGCTTCACAGCCCGCTCTAAGCAGTTTACAGAGTCAGCTTGTTGCCCCCAACAATTTGGGTCCTTATTTTACCGACCTCGGAAGGATGGAAGGCTGAGTCAACCTTGAACCGGTGAGAATCGAACTACTGAACTCCTAGCAGCCAGCAGTCAGCAGAAATAACCAACCCTCTGCTCAGGCAGGAAACCCTATACCATTTCGGACAAATGGCTGTCCATTCTCTTCTTAAAAACTTCCAGTGTTGGAGCATTCACCGCTTCTGGAGGCACGTTGTTCCACTGGTTAATTGTTCTCACTGTCAGGAATTTTCTCCTTAGTTCTAGGTTGCTTCTCTCCTTGATTAGTTTCCACCCGTTGCTTCTTGTCCTGCCTTCAGGCGCCTTGGAAAATAGCTTGACTCCCTCTTCTTCAGGGCAGCCCCTGAGATATTGGAACACTGCTATCATGTCCCCCCTCACCCTTAATTCTAGGCTGGATCACTCTTTAATGATCCTCCACCTGTTACATCTTGTCTTGCCAATTTGGTCAACAAAACTTTCTCACTAATCCATCAAGCCAACCCAGCCACTGTAGTTGGAATTTATCGCTTAGTAGACTGTGCGAACCAGGTCACTATGACTTACTTGGCAAATTATGGCTAAACAAACCGTGCCTTAGCATGATACTATGTCTTTTTCAAAGCCTCTCCAGTGTGCATTGCAACGTGTTGTTAGAGAGCAGAGGGAATTGTTATCTTGCTATTGTAGCTGGAAAATGTTTTGTCCCACAAGCTTTGTTGCTTTGTTGCAGTCTGTGCAATCTCCTGGGTGTTGTCGGTAGACAAACACACACATCAGAAGCCAAACATCCAAGCTGTTGGGAAAAAATCTGCTAATAAGCAGACACAGATGCTTCTTATTCCTGTTTCTCAAACATGTAGAAGTCTTATATTTGTGTCTGTGAACAAGTCTTCCCTTACTTTGGTGTAAGAAATACTGAATAAAGGTGTGTGTGTGTGTGTGTGTGGAGGAGGGGGAATCTAGAAATAGTTGCGTGTTTGTGAAAGTCTTTTGGTTCCCATTGCAGACTCATGTTACTGACCATAACAGGCCCATGAAGTCCTGATGCCAGGTTTTGATAAAAAAAACCTTGTGGTTGTTTGTGGGTAGCTTCTGTGTAGACTGCAGCACTGGGGACTGTGGAAACTGGCCACCCTTGGGGAATCTCTGCTGTTGTTATTTAGGAGCTTGTGACAGCTTCTAAGAGATTTGAGTATTATCAAATCTTTTTATGTTCTGCTTTTAAATCTGTTTGCCTGAGTTAATAATCAAGCTTAAAATCACTTCCCTCTTGGAAGCCGCAGCTGCCCGCTGGCACAGGAGTATTTGGAACTGAATTCGGCTTTTGCTACTATCCTTTTGAAAGCTCCTTCACCAGGTTGACCAGCATCCTTTCAAGCGGCCTTGGGACTTCAACACTTGAAAGCAGGGTGGAATCGCTTTCCTTCGGCTAGTAATAAAAGAAATTATCAGAGTGGAGGAGAAGCCACACATGGCCAATCTTCATCAGAGAGCTCCTGTGAAGTTTTGCAGAAGAGGTCAAAGGACATTTGCTGATGATGGTTGGGAAAACATTTCCACTGTAGCATCTTCTGTTCCCAAACAGAGGGGCTGTCCGCTCCTAAGGAGCCTTGAGCAAACTCTTTGTCCTGGCCAATCCACAGAGGCCAGCTGTGCAAATCTTTGTAGCACAACCACCAGTAATTATTATTAATAACATTAAATTGAGATATTAATTCATCAGAGCCTCGGTGGACAGTTCCCATCCATTCTGAGCGTGCCCAGCCTGGACCGATTTTCCTTTCCTGTCAAAATGTCTTGTCAAACGTCAACCTGCTCAGACGCCGTAGAACCCAGTTCAGCTCATTTTTTTAGAAAAAAAAAGAAGGGTGCTTAACTTCTTGCCCAGAGCTCCTCGCAGCTACAATAACCCCCTGGCAGAGAATGCCCTGGATTCCTGCTCTTTCCTTGACATGACATCAAAGGATGGAACTGAAACAATAGAGAGAGCAGATGTCTTGGAAAGAGAATAAAGCGGGGTGAGCAATTTTCCCAGCTTGCTGGAATGGGTTCCAATAAATCTGTGGCGTGCAGAGTCTTTCACACCCAGTTTAAAATCATTAGCAACGGTTCAAAAAATATGGTTTCAATTAGCTACCCGGTGGCCTTTCTTGTCCCCTTCCAGGATGCTGTGACATCAAGGCTTAACTGGGACTCAAGGTCCAGCCCAGAGAAATTGCAGATTCTTAGAGGGGTGATAAGATCAATTATAGATGGGCTTTGCTTCTGGGGACAGGGAGACTGATACCACCCATTAGTTCTCTTTTTTATATCATATTTTTATTGGAGTTTAAAAATATGGAAATAAAAAACCAATGCAAACGAAGGAAAGTATATAAAAAAAGAAAAAAGAAAAAAATACTAGAAAGTGCAAAGACTAAAAAAAAAGGAGGGAGGGGAAAAGAGGGAAATAAAATAAAATAAAATGGGGGAAAAACAAAACAAAAGAAGAATAGAAGAAATGAATTTCCTCCTTCAATAATTTAAACACTTTCTCTAATATTTCGACCAACAATCTCTTCATCCCATATCTCATCTTTTATTCTCCGGTAAATCATAAAGCCTCATGTTTTCATCTTAATGATGAAAGTCCATTAAATGCTCCCAGAAATAGCAATAGATATGCTTCAACTTTTAATTTTAAACTTTAACTTTAAACAGGTAAAACAACTTCATATTTCTTTCCTTTCCTTTACCTTGTTATTTTCTCTAAAAAATACAAAGGGGAAAAAAACATTTCTTCATCCTAGGTCTTATATCGATAAACAAATATTTAAAAACTCATCGTTCAAATTTAAGAAAAAATCTAGTAGGAGCTACTAGAAACAATAACATATTAAAAATATTAATCTTTAATCCTTTCGAATTATTTCCCACACCATTAATTATCTCTCTAATAACAGCTGACCAGATATGTATGTCATCTACTCTTGGGGAACAGAACATTCCAGGGAACTTCAAAACACCTCATTGGGTGTTGCTTAGCTATTATGTATGTTGCATGCATAATATGGGGTAGGGATAGGACTTCATACATTCATGACCACTAAGTTGACTTTTTTTTGACACACATACATGTACAAACACACACACACACACACACACACTGTTGATGTCTCAGTTGACAGCACTGAAAGATGCTCTGGCTGGCCCCCACAACAGATCCAACACTAAAATAAGAAATCTGTTTCAATTGGGATCAATGGAAGGATTTATACTGAAAGGGGATGCAGGTGGTCAGACTGGCAAACAATTGGTGAAGGTAGCAATTCAGCTAAGCTTTATAACCCCCAACTGGCTGGATTTGCATCATGCTAAGTTATAAATCATGACTTGCGAAGCATTAGGGCTGAGTCACACAGAACAAAACAATTTTACCTTATTTCAATATGTAAATCCCATCTTTGAAGGGACCAGAGAGTTGAAGAGGCAGGTAGAGATAATTGTAGTAAGAATAGAAACGTGATCAGACACGGGCAAACTGTGACTGCAGCCTACTTAAAAATATTGATTCTTCTGACTTACAGCGAATATCAGTAAATACCAGTCTTGGAAATCTTTCTTCCATGGTGCAACCGTTGTTCCTTTTTTCTGAGCTCATTATAACAGTTATGCAATCACAACCCTTCAGTTATTGACTAAAGTCTTTCAAGGCTCAATTTATGCTTATTCAGAACTCAATTTCCTTAAGATCAATAGAATCGACTGAAACGAAAACCTATTAAGACATTCCAAAGAATATGTGAATTTACAAATTGTTTAGAGAATATGGGGTGTGTCTACTATGACTCTGCTTTCCATGACCAATACGGTCAGCTTCACCCCTTCCGCTCTGACATTTTTTGCATTAACAATGTGCACACCTGGCGTCCTTTGGTGGGCTCAAACAAGATTCTGAAACCTATATATGGATTAACAAATCTTAATTGTTGAGTTCATGTAACAGGCTCAAAGGATGGAACCATAAATATAACTCCATATGAGATTCCGGTTAGTGTTTCTCAACCTTGGCAAATTAAGATGGAAGGACTTCAACTCAGGAATTCTGGGAATTGAAGTCTACCCATCTTAAACTTGCTAAGATTGAGAAACACTGATTCAGACAACAGCTAGGTTTCCCTAGTAGGCCTACTCACAAGCTATCCTATCTAATTTTAACAAATTGTACTCACCCACCCTTGGAACTCTTCTCGTGATCAGCAATCCATGAGTTCTATCTTGCAGGAAGAGGTTTAAGTGCCTAAAATGGAGCTCACTTAGAAACTCCTTCCAAATCTTTGTCTTTTATTCCTTTGTTTACTACATAAACTTGCAGGCTGCCCAATTCATTCCTCATCTAGGTAGTTATCAATTAACAGGATAAAACACAAATTGGAAACAGCTCTAGACAACTGATGTCTTTATTTCTGTTCATGGAGAACATCACACATCCTATTATGAGTGAT
Organism: Protobothrops mucrosquamatus; assembly: GCF_001527695.2. Lineage (NCBI taxonomy): Eukaryota > Metazoa > Chordata > Lepidosauria > Squamata > Viperidae > Protobothrops > Protobothrops mucrosquamatus. Next base: position 169,356 of record NW_015387106.1, read on the forward strand.
CCCATGTTGCAACAAGTACCTACTGGGGTTGGTAGTCTGAGAACAGGCAGGTTAAAAAAAAAAAGGTGAGCAGTTTAATTTGAACTTAATCACGAATTAGCCAAATAAAGGAGGATCCATGAGACCATTATGGGATTCTACTTCACATGCACTAACTTTCTGGTTTTATAAATCTGTTTACCACGCTTCCTCTAAGTTAGACAGATAGCGTCAAGGTTCTCATCATTTTCTTCGCCTCTCAATTCAGCTCTCCTTTGCTTCTCACTGATTTTGCAGTTTGGGTTTGACTCTTGATTGAAGATAGACATAAGTAATTCAGGCTTTCTTATCACTCTATTATTTCTTACATGAAGCTTATGTGTATCAGGCTCCAACATACTCTCTTGCAAAACTTTATATCTAATGCTGTTTCTGCTTTCTAGATATTTTCCCCACTGTGTGAAGCTGACAGTAGGCCAAAGATCACCATTATTGCACAAAAAACAAGGTAATTTCTCCTAGATTGGAAACAGCAGTTTGCTTTGAAGTGGGTTAGTATCACAAGTTCAGGCAAACAGAAGCCTCTGCTTGCAGCTTGCCAGAATGGGTAGATTAATAGTCTCAAGCTTTATTCCCTATGATGGGCAACAAGAGCCTTTTGGAAGCAGTGAAGGTCAGGAAATTCACCCCCTTTAGATCACCTCTAAGTCAAGAGCGCTACATCCTAAACTTGAATATTTAAATGAAATTCTCTGCTCCTCTGAAAGGAACATCTTGATGGGAGGAAATGCAGGAGGGTCTGCCTGAAACTACTGCTCTTGAAATCCTTGGTAATGACCTGTAAGACCTTTTAGGTCTGGGGAACCTTGATGACCAAGGAAAGATGTCCATGTTTGGAAACCAAATTGTATCTTTTAGTTGATGCATTCCCCTTTCCTGAAGCCCCTCCTCCTCCTTCCTGCAGCTCCTCCTCCTCTGATCAAAGAAGAAACCATCTCTTCTGCTGGACCTCCAAATGTTTCTCCACATGGAAAAAGTGTCTATTTTGTTATGCATGGAGAGTCACAGAACATCTTGAGTGTCAGAACATGGAAGGCGAATTTCAGGAAGGGAAGGGCGCCTTTCTTCAATCCTTGATGGGCTGGATGAGAAATCCTTATACAGGCAATCTTCAAATTGCTACCATTCATTCAACAACCACTTGAAATTACATGGCACTGAATGGTTGTTATGACCATCTTTGGAGTTCCTTTCTCGACTGCACACCCTTCCTTTATGACTGCATCACACAGTGACAGAAAATCTGTCCCAGTCATTGTTATAAGTTGAGGGTCATGGTTCCGACAGAGGACACTCTTCAAAGAACTTTGAGGCATTGTTTACCTTAAAGAATCTTTATTCAAGTTGCATGGCATCGGCACATACATGGTCGAAGCCAAAATCTGAATTCCCCTCCCCTGAGCACATAGTATCAAAGCACAATTCCCTCCTCCAATTAACAGTCATAAATCACATTCTCCAATTAGTTTGAATTGCAGGCTTTCCCTCCTGTTCTCTAACCTGCCAATTCTTATCATCTCTTCTTTCAAGCTCTGAATTCACACACTAGTACAATATTGTTATGACTAACTAACTCCCACCACATTCCGCCTCCTCCCCCAGCATCATCTAATTCTAAGAGTAAAAAGGCTGCATCTTCATATGTTGTCAAAGCAAGAACCTCCAATGTTAGCAGTGTTGACACAAATCTTAAAATCAGCCAATATCCAGAGGTGTGGACACTCAACCTAACATTGCAACTCAACAGGAAGGCAACATGTTGGAAATGTCTGCTTTGGAACTCTGCCCTTCCTTTCCAAAAGTCTTATAAAGAGCTTTCCAAAGACTCCAATACATCAGAATCAGTGCTCAGCTACAAACAGGGAATGCAATATGGCTGAAATGTCACGGAGGGCTTCAAGCATTTGCAAATACAATCCAGGAGCAATTCTGCTCTTAGCGAGCTCAGAGCTGTTTGAGTTGTAACACGGTGATTGGCTGTGCTATAAATACAAGTTGCTGTTTTAGCCAATCTCCAGTGATTCTCTACCATTGGTTCAACTGCCTACATAACTAACAAACCTGTGACCTTTATTAGTGTGTCTCCATTCCTTATTCTAAATCAGATCACTAAGAAGATAAAATAGAGTGGCCAGTACAATATATTTCTCACCCTTCAAGTGAAATAATATTGCTTGAGGGGGGGGAATTTAATTCACAGTGCACGGGCCATCCTTTTTCTACTCACCTGACCAATGAATTTCTTTGCTTTCTAGTGCAGACTAGAGATTTCTATTTTAGGAATGCAGCCAACAGCTCAGGAGAAAATTCATCCTTAATCATGATCATCTGGCATAAATTTGGCAATTGTTCTGTTTTGTTAGGATAACCCCAATTTGTCTCAATCAAAATAGACCTTTCAATAAAGATAGTTTAACAGGGGAGCTGTCCAGGGTCAAGGGTCTGAGTGACTTTGCCTGGGCTGGGAAGCTAATAAAGGTTAATGCTTTGAAGGAAGATCTCTACTAAATCCCAAAACTGAAGACTTAGAAGATAGAAGACATCCTGGAAGAAGACATGGGAATTCATTTTCATACTATAATCACAAATTGTGTTTATTTATCAAATGTCTGTCTTACTGCAATCAGATGATCCTTGGTGGCTTACACATAGGATAACAATGTAGGTCAAGTTAAAATATCCACAGTCTGATGAAACCCTTAGCTATAACTTAGATTTCTCCATCTTCACAACTTTAAGACATGTGGACCTCATCTCCCAGAAATCTCTAGCCAGCATGTGTGAACTATAATTCTCTTATGTCTATAGAGATTCTCAGTCATCCAGGTTGTCATGGTTGTCCCAACGGTGTTTTTCAAAAGGCAACTGGACTACTGGTTCTGCCGAAGGGGTGTGAACCGGCTGAATCCCACTGCTGGTCTAAATGGATGATTAACTCTCCATCTTTCTCTGCCCAGAATTAAATGAATGGGAAAGAACTTTGACCTGGATTTGAGGGCAAGAATGAGCAGTTATACTTTTGCCTCCATAAGGGTGCAAAACTAGCAGTGTATGTGTGTTTGTATGTGTAGATATACATACATAGACACCCATACATATACACAACGTCCCCCAAAGTCTGAGTTATATTCTGTCTCCCTTTGTTCTAATGTGTAGCATATAATCACCCCAGAGTTTTCACCTGCTCATTTTACTACCATAATCATAATCATTATAAGAATAAAAGAGGAAAGGAATTTATAGATTCAATTTCTCTGTCGAAAAGATACCTTTTTTTTGATTGGCGGCATAGGGCTTCTTGGAGCAAAGGGAGCTAATGTTTGGGGGGGGCTAATGTCTGGCTGAGGAATTCTGGGAATTGAAGTCCATAAGTCATAAAAGAGCCACGTTTGAAGACCCCCTGCTCAAGAGCCTAATTTCTCCATCAACCCCCTTTTGCACTCCATTGCATGTCTCTGTATCCTTTGTATCTCGCAAAGTACGGGTGATATCCTCCTACTACTAATATGTAAACCAACATATGGCTCTCCTACTAAGAATCAGATTCCTGCCCAACCTTTCCTTTAAATGGCAATGCTCAAATGGAGACTTCCTTGCTCATTCTGGTGGCTGCTTGCCAAGTTGAAGCAAGGCAAGGGAAAAAGAGCTGGGTTATCGGCCGTGGGTGGTGAAGAAGATAGATGAAGAATTCAGCCCTAATGGAATATCAAAATAGCAGGTGGACTAACTTTATCCTTGCAGTTTCCCCTCCAGCAAATTCCAAGTGGATTTGGATAAGGAGTGGTCCTCTTCAAGGAAAACTCTACAGCTCCTTCCAAGAAACTCAGTTGAGCTTTGATGGGGGTTCATGAACTTTCTTGATGGGCTTCTACGTGGTTTGAGGTTAATCCCAGAGATAGCTAGGTCAGAATTCAGAATGAATTGAAAAGGAAGCAGAGGCTGGGCAAGCAGAATATTAGGAAACCTAGAGGAAATTTTAAAAAACACCTTCAGGAGATGACAGTTCTAAGCAAGGGGCGGTGGTGTGTATGGCTTGGTTTGCCCCATATCCTGGCAAGATTAAGATAGGATTGGCATGTAGTTCTATGTGTTGTGAGAATGGAGTACAGTTGACTTACAACCGTTCATATATAATTTATTTAGTTATATGTATATCAAATTTAGAAACTGCCCATCTTCCTCACAGGGCAACTCTGGGTGCTGTACAAGTAAAACATAAAAGCATAAAAACTGTTTATAAGTGTGATATTAAAAGGCAATTAAAGCCAGAGTAGTGTAATTAAAATCCTAAGTTAAAAAGGCAGCGGGAGGGACTTCAAGGCACTAACCAGCCCCATGGCTGCATGCTCTTCTATGGGCCCCAGCAGAGCCGGGCTTTCAGACATTTCTGGAAGGCCAGGAGAGTGGGGACCCCACCTTACCTGATGGAGAGTGGGGGGCCACAGCAGAGAAGAGAAGGCTCCCTTCCTGAACCCTGGCAGTTAAAATTATTTGACTGACAGGTTCTACAACAGTGGTTCTCAACCTTTTTAATGCCGCGACCCCCAACCGGTCGTAAGTCGAGGACTAAACTGGTCGTAAGTCGAGGACTTTCCCTGCCCGGGAGCGCCACGCATGCGTGGTTCCACCCCCTGCGCCGGCCAAGGCGTAGCTGGCAAGCGGCAGAGACGGAGCAGGCCGACCACCAGCTGGCCCAGCCCAAGGGAGGTAAGGCACCCGCCGGAAAAGGGGGAAAAATGGCGGACAAAAAAAATGGTGGACAGCCTTGCTTGGCGACCCCCGTGAAATGGTTGATCGACCCCAAATGGGGTCGCGACCCATAGGTTGAGAACCGCTGCTCTACAACATGCCCTCCCTGCCTGCCTGGATGGGACAGGTCAATACAACGGGGCAAGGGGTGTGAATGTGAAGGACCCTTCCCCAAACAGTGCAACCTCCCTTACTTGTGAAAACAAAACAAAACAGCTCCATTGCTTTGCTTCATTCGTCCTCATTTATCTCCTCCACAACTCCCTCCCGTGTTTATAGTCCTGGAAGAGTTTTCTGCTGCAAGCTCTCTGTTTATGCAGAAGCCCTTTCCAGCTTCTGCAAGTGACAAAGCAGGCCATGTGGAGCCGTTGAGCAACAATAAAAACCCAGCAACAATGTGTGGTTGCCCTGCCTCCAAGAAGCGAACGGTGTTGTCTCTACAGCACGGAACCTTTTGTGGAGGCATATCTAAGCCATCTCCCAGAAGACTAGATGAGGTTGGGAAAAGAGGTAGATCTTCCTGGCTAATTTTAGATGACACAGAAGAGGAGGGGAGCACAAGGGAAAGGTAGAGAAGACGAATCATGCTGGTAATGCCAGATTAAATATTGTCAGTTATAAGTAGGTTCTGAGACCCACTTGGCTACAGTCGATCTTTCTCTTGCGACATTTGTGATTCAAAAGGGGGGGATGCAATTGGCCAAGACACCCTTTCTTTGGCCAAGAGAGAGAGAGAGATGGAGAGCAAAGCATGCATACCTTCACACTTGTTGGGGGCCAAATAATTTTCCCCTGGGAAATATAGGGTGTGTACAGTGCCTTATAATTGGCAGAAAGCCTCTGAAGATGTTTTCCACCAGGGATGAAGCCGAGTTGAAAAGAAACAGCCAATTAAACCCACTAGGTAGCTAATCGTATGGTTTCCCCTTACCAGCACCAGGAGAACCAATCCAAATTTAGAATTTGACATCTCTAAGAATGCAAAGATATAAACAGTTCAGAGTTACAGTAAATGTCTGGCAGATACAGGAGTATTGTGGATCACAGGGAAATCTCAGAAGGAACCAGACTAATTTGAGAATAGTCCCTAATGCCAAATAGTCTTCCAAATTATCTAGTGCTTAATGATTAGAAAAATTTTATTGGGATTTCACAGTCAGACCTTTTTTTAAAAAATAAATTTTCTCTCCTCCATCTCCCCCTGGGTTAATTTGATTTTTATTATTTCTATTGTTAACTGTTTTAAATCTGAATGATGAAGGTAGGAATTGTTATCACTCAGCTTCCAGGGGCGCAATTTATAGCACATGTAAGATAAAATAAATAGAATAGATCCAGGGCTTCTGAAAGTATGCCTCATTTCCAACTCATTCTGAGTTCATTAGCATGAACTGAGAATCTCACTACAGGTAGTTCTCAAGTTATGACCGAAATGGAGCCTGTCCCCCTCCCCATTGGTGGTAACTCATGATGACTGTAAAGTGGGTCAGTCATGTCACCAAACTGATGTTTACCATCTTTTTTTATGGTGGTTTGTTATGAGCACAGTTTTGTCGAAAGTAAAAATGCAAAATCCTTGCAAGAAGTGGTCATGTGCCCATGGGACACTGCAAACATGCCTGGTTGTCAAGCACCCAAAGTGTGGTCACATGACATTATGGGGGGGGGGAGGAATCATTAGAACTTTGAATCCGAGGTCGTAAGTACCTACCTAGTAAGTCCATCACAACTTTGTATGGTTGCTAAGTAGAGGACGACCTATATTAGCATTTGAAAATAACCATCATCCTTAGGGATGTGTTTTCCCATTTCCCTCTATTCTTTAACTGAGACAGAGGTCTTTTTAACTATCCCTTCCCCAGGCATCATGAGTATCCTTAGGGATACTCCCAGACCTGCCAGCACTCTAAGTAGAAGTGATCCTCGGCTCCATTTGCTGGGAAAGATATATTTTTATTAGAAGTCAAGTGTATTGCAGTGCTGTGTAGCCAGAACTGAGAATCATGCACCAAAATTCCTATGTTCAATTTTTCCCTCTCTTAACTGCCTCCCATCGCTGATCCCCCCCCCATGACCAATCAGGTTCAAGCAAGATGTTTTCAGAATGGTCACTTCAAGCATAGATTGGTATGCAGCTGCTTCTTCTCCCAACCAGGGTGACCTTGAAGCAGCATCTCAGGGAAATACAGCTGTTACTTTAATTTTCCCCAAGCATTCCTCCTTCCATCTACCCTCCCCAGACTTCATGGCAGACTATCACCCCGTGGTAGTGTCAGCTGACACGTGACACAGATAGGGACTGCCCAAGGCCTTTGTTTGTTTGTTTCCAAAAGGTCATTTTCCCCAAAACAATGTGATTTTCTGAACTGATTCCAACGTTTGTTTAAATTGGACATGCTGACTTTATATAGATGATTAAAAAGGTGTAACAATGCTGCCTCTGGCTAGTGCTAGTGCCTCACCTGATGATGGTAAAGGGGAATCAGGGATTACAGAAGGAAGACAACATCAAAAGGGCACTGTGTGCTCCATGAGCGAGACAGTTGTCACGCTAATAAGCTTTCTTGTTTATGTAAGACCACTCTGGTCACCCAATTTTGTCTCTGTAGATCGACACATTTTTGTGGGTTCACCCTGACGGTGAAATTGCTCTTTAGTGTTGCCATAGCTAGGGGCAGGGTCAGAAAAGATGGTGGGCACAAGCACGGGATCAAAGGTGACCAATTATGTGATTGAGGCCACCAACATGTCTTTTGGATGCCACCTCTGCAGACACCACAGCGCTTTTGCTGCTACTACTGCAGGCCTCTTCATATCCAGCTTGGCTTCTTTCCTTGAGCATTTCATGACAACACCCAAAGAAGCTTTGGGACACTGCAAAAAGTCCTCATCATTTGCTTCCTCTCTGCTCATTGCTCATCCTTGATCAAGCAGAGTGGATTTTAATGTTTCTTATTCAGAGCCCTTTGCCTCTAGCCAGAAAAGCAAGTTAAGTATCCAAGCAACCAGCACGGATGTTGGAGCTAATGCCATTGTTTGCAGCAGGCACTTGCAAATGACTTTGCACACACCAGCATGCCAGAAAAGGCTTCTGAGTATGACTAGACGATGCACCCTCTTGACACCACGTGCCACCGGCAATTATGTTTAAGTCATCAGCATCCTTCTGCCGTGACAGAGGAAAATAAACCCTTCAGGGTTACAGCATTATCATCAAGGAGATCACAAACAACAATGCTCGATCTGACCTAGCCAATGGTGGATGGAGAAGATAAAGGCCAGGGTGGCTACATTTTTGTTTAGAGGGTAGCTTTTTGTGACCTAGAGCAGGGACAATGCACATAAAAGGGCATAGCTTCAATCATAGGATGGGACGGTCATCTTGCCTTTTTGACTCCTACCTACATGAAGATGGTCCAGCTGACATTTGCAGTTACAGCAGTGGTTCTCAACCTTTTCTTTACCACGGACCCCTTTGAAATACCTTTTGTGGCCATATACCATGGCCATGGACCCCTAAGAAGAAGAATAGAATAGAATAGAATAGAATAGAATAGTTGGAAAGGACCTTGGACATCTTCTAGTCCAGCCCCCTGCTCAAGCAGGAGAACCTATACCATCTCAGACAAATGGCTGTCCAGTCTCTTCTTAAAAATCTCCAGTGATGGAGCACCTACGACTTCTGGTGGCAAGCTGTTCCACTGGTTGATTGTCCTCCCTGTCAGGAAGTTTCTCCTTAATTCCAGGTTGCTTCTCTCCTTGATTAGTTTCCAACCATTGTTTCTTGTCCTGCCTCTGGTGCTTTGGAGAATAATTTGACCCCCTCTTCTTTGTGGCAACACCTCAAATAGTGGAATACGGCTATCATGTCACCCTTATTTCTTCTTTTCTTTAGACTAGCCAAACCCAAGTCCCGTAGCCGTTCTTCGTATGTTTTAGTCTCCAGGCCTTTGATCATCTTAGTTGCTCTTCTCTGAACTTTTCCCAAGGTCTCAACATCTTTTTTGTAGGGTGGTGACCAAAATTGGCTGCAGTATTCCAGGTGTGGTCTCATTAGGGTTTTATAAAGCGGTACTAATACCTCACGTGCTCTTGATTCTATGCCTCTGTTTATACGATGCAGGATTGTATTAGCTTTTTTGGCGGTGGCTGCATATTGCTGGCTCGTAGTCCCAGTCATGGTCACTAAATGAGGACTACTTCTACTAGTTCTGGAAGCCAGGATCTGCAACAAGCAGGGAGAAGGGAAAACAAGGCAGAAACGGAGGAGTGCCTGTTTAAAAAGTATAGGTCTTGCCAGTGAAGAATGACAATTCTTCAAATCACAGTTTTAACATTTAATGGAAGTTGGGGGGGGGGGAAGATACACACAGACAACACACACACACACACACTCACGTGCGTGCGTGCGTGTGTGTATAAACACACTTAATTCTGTTTCTCTTGTTGGCTTTCCATCTCTCTCTGGATAGCTGGAAGGGTAAGAGCAATTTTTGAAAAAGCACCTTTTTCTTCGGAGGGAAAAGATGTGCTTGCACTGCTACACGCCTGTTCCCTCTCCCCCTCCACTCCCTTAAATTTAATGGATCCCAACTGTGATCTGCCTGGTTACCATCTAAATTCCCCATGCTGTAATGATCCAGATTATTTTCTTTGCTTTAAATTAAAGGTCAGGGGAGGAAAAGTAAAGCCACTGCTGGATTTCATAAAAACCATGTAGCTGAGTCCTTCCCTCCCACCCATCTACCCCCCAGGATAAATGGACAAAGCTGCTCAGACCATATTTACTCCTTGGCAAAAGGGATATTAACTTCCCCTAGAATACTTTGTCATGAGCTCTAGTTGTGATATTGGTTACATGCATAGGAGAAGGGACCCCGTGAAAAATGAGGCACTTTGCTCTTTATGGCCTCCACTCAAAATCAAATAATTCAAAACTCACCGAAGGAAGCCGAAGAGGCAGGCTTCATCTATATAACTCAAACCTCAAACTGGCAACAGTTCCTACAAATGGAGAATGTCGTTAGAGCCCCCCAAAGGTAAGTAAGTAGATTTGTAGGAGGTTTCAGGGTGTGCATTTGGGCTGCTCCTGAGAAGTCTCCAGCGAACGTTTGAATGGAATCCAATTTCCAAATTGAACCCCTGAGTCTGTTCAAATCACTGGATTAAATTGGGGGTGGGTGGGGTGGGGTGGGGGAGGGCTCATTGGATGCTGATGATTCGGTAGTGGCTGCACGTGTACAGAAACATTTTTTTCCCCATGAATTATTTCAAATGACTAAATTGATTCAACAAATCACTTTGGAGGGTCCAATCCAAACGAAAGGTCATTTTGAATTAGATCACAAACCTTATTCAGATCAGATTTTTTCCTTGTTTTACATATACCTAGATACAGAGAGACCTTCATAATTGGGAAGTGGCTTCAGATGCATAGCAACTATCTACTATATTTTAATATATATTTTTCCTAGGGATTACGTGTATATAAGGGTCTTCTGGAAAACTGAGTCTGAATCTGTTATCTGCCTAGCTACTTCAACTACATGTCAAGCAAAGATCATAAAATAAGGGTTAACAATCTAAAGGACTAAATTCATCACTAAAGAATAATGTTTAAAATCTTCTCCATAGGCTTATTGATCTTAAAGAATGTTGAAGGAATGTGACCTTGAAAAAACACCTGACATCAAATAGCCTATGGCAGGGGTCTTCAAACTTGGCCCTTTTATGATTTGTGGACTTCGACTCCCAGAATTCCTCAGCCAGGCACGCCCCTGGCTGAGGAATTCTGGGAGTTGAAGTCCACAAGTCATAAAAGGGCCAAGTTTGAAGACCCTTGGCCTATGGTATAATGCAAGACACATTCCTCACTAAACTGGCTATGGCAGTTCTTTCTCACACATTGGTGCTAAAGGCAGCCTCTCTTCCAACAATTCTGGATACGAATCCTCCAACAAAACGTCACTGAAAACTTCTCAAAAATGTTCTTCTTCCAGGAAGGCTGAGTAGGGCTTTTGCAGTTAGAAAATGGAGAACTTGGATCAAACCTGTAAAAGAGAACAGTAAGCAGAGATCTGCTTACTAAGATTGCTTTTATTGGGATTCCAGCATTTAGCTGGCTGCTTTAAACATTCCCTTTTAATATTATAATTTTAGGGGGCTGAGATGTAACTCCCCAAAGCCATATGGTTTTGCGAGAATCAAATGTTTGCTGTGAATTAAAGTCTCCAGTCTGGTGGGCAAAAATTGGGATGTGTGGATAGGGACTGGGAATAGGCACGTTGTTGTTGACTGGGTTTCCACCAAAGGCTATCATTGTCTTACAAATGTGAATTGTGCAATTAGTGCCAAGCTGAAAATGGATTTACTGTTTTTTTCAAAGATTCTCAAAGCTTTCTGGCAGTGAAACAGAAAGACTTTATCATCCGCCTCGGAGTTTCTATGGCAAGAAGAGAACGCTGATGACCCACTCCTGGGCAATTAACCAAGCTGATCAAAGCTCATGATTTGTTTCACAGCTTCTATTTCTTCCACCCATCCCATATTCACACAGAGTGTTTTGACCCAAGTTTGCCAGGGCCTGTTGCTTGGCCTTACTTGCCATTTCAATACAGAAGCAGACATCCCGACCCCTCCCCCCTGCATCTAAATGTTTAGCATGACTGTATTGCCATGCTAAATACTGGGTATGGCTTCTTGTTCTGCAGTAGAAGTTGCAGCCAGCTTTGGGCTAATATACAGAAGGTGACCAAAATCTGGGCCCCATGATTCACAAGGGAATGAAAGTTGGGGTGTCATGGTTCCACTGCTAACATTGGATGTTCTTGCTTTGACATGGGGAGGCTGTGGCTGCTTCAGCTGCAGAGTTGCTGTGGCCACATGATCCTCATTTTCAATGTTCTGTGACAGTTTCCCAGCCACTCTCACAATCCCTCAATCCTTTCCCCATCCAGCAGCTGCCACTTACCTGTCAGAAGGGAAGGGAAAGAAAGGGAGGGGAGGGAGGGAAGGAGGGAGGGAGGGAGGGAGGGAGAAAGGAAGGAAATCTCACACATCCTTCCTGATCTGTGCCATCCTTGACCCATGTAGCACTTCTTGCACACCTACATGCATCCTTCCCAACCACCCCCACCCTCACCCACAGTGCCCAGATAATAATAATAATAATAATAATAATAATAATAATAATAATAATAATAATAATAATAATAATAATAATAATAATAATAATAATAATAATAATAAAGTTGGAAGGGACCTTGAAGATCATCTAGTCCAACCCCCTGCTCAGGCAGGAAACCCTATACCATTTCGGACACATGGCTATCCAGTGTCTTCTTAAAAACCTCCAGTGTTGGAGCATTCACCGCTTCTGGAGGCAGGTTGTTCCACTGGTTAATTGTTCTAACTGTCAGGAAGTTTCTCCTTAGTTCTAGGTTGCTTCTCTCCTTGATTAGTTTCCATCTGTTGCTTCTTGTCCTGCCTTCAGGCGCCTTGGAAAATAGCTTGACTCCCTCTTCTTTGTGGCAGCCCCTGAGATATTGGAACACTGCTATCATGTCTCCCCTCGTCCTTCTCTTCGTTAAACTAGACATACCCAATTCCAGCAGCCGTTCCTTATATGCTTTGGCCTCCAGTCCCCTAATCATCTTTGTTGCTCTTCTCTGTACTCTGTACTCATAGCACTTCTGGCACACTCCCAAGCAACACCAGACATCCTTTCCTGCTCAACACTACTACCCTAAGGACCCTCACCAACTTGTGTGGCACTTCTCATACATTCCTGCAACCCCTTATTGGCTCACGCTGCCCCACCCTAATACCCTACCCAAACTCTGTGATATTTCTCATGCATCCCTGTGTACCATTACTGATCTGCACCCCACTGTTTCCTCCCCTACCTGGCAGCAACCACCATTTTCCACATATTTCATTCTCTTGGCCATCACGGTTTCCAGATTTTGGACACGTTCTGTAGGTTAACCCATGTGAGGTTTCTTGGTTCGAACATCATGATGTACCCTTTCATCCAGTTAAAAGACATGGCAATGAGAGTCTAGTAACATATAGATAATAACTATCATTTCTTATCCTTCAGGGAGCTCCAGTAATAAAAGGGAGGATTGCATATATAAGTCTAAGGAAAAATAAATAAATAACTCCATCACAAGACATCTGTGGTGTCATTATTTGGGGAACATGTTCCACCCACGGTCCTCCTCTCCCAAAAAGCTATTTTCAGCCTGAAAGTTCAAAGCAAGGAACATTTGGCTCAGCCCTATTACCTCACACTATGGATGGATCAGATCTGTCACTTCCAATTTCTTTAATTTCCTGATTTAAAAAAAAAATACTCAGAAACCAAACGTTTGCATCTCAATCGTATGAAAAGATGTGTACACTGTGATAAGTGTTACCAAAACAAACAAACCAACTAACTCAGTGGTTCTCAACCTGTGGGTCGGGACCCCATTTGGGGTTGATTGACCATTTCATGGGGGTCGCCAAGCAAGGCTGTCCGCCATTTTTTTGTCCGCCATTTTTTTGTCCGCCATTTTTTTGTCCGCCATTTTTTTCCCCTTTTCCAGCGGGTGCCTTACCTCCCTTGGGCTGGGCCAGCTGGTGGTCGGCCTGCTCCATCTCTGCCGCTTGCCAGCTATGCCTCGGCCGGCGCAGGGGGCGGAACCACGCATGCGCGGCGCTCCCGGGCAGGGAAAGTCCTCGACTTACGACCGGTTGGGTAGTCCTCGACTTACAACCAGTTTAGTCCTCGACTTACGACCGGTTTAGTCCTCGACTTACGACCGGTTGGGGTCGCGGCATTAAAAAGGTTGAGAACCACTGAACTAACTAAATCCATTTTCACATTATCTGTACCAGGCAATTTGGGTGGGAGTAGGGGGGGACTATAACTGGTCTTAATCCACCCTTCAAATACTACAAAAACCTCCAACCTCAGCACACTCCAGATGTGTAAGGGCCTATGGGGGTGACCTTGGGAGATAGGAGGAAGATCTACAGTCCGGACAACAGTCAGACCTGTGGCAGCTGAGTCCATAGAAGTAATGAGAGTCTGGCAAACATCAAAGAAGAAACCATCCTTACATTTTTTTGGGCTGTAAAGATTGGGAAAGTTGTCATAGCTGTGAAATACCAGGAACTTTTTATTTTAAAGGAACAAGTTGAATTGAGATTGGCCCATCAATATTTGGGCAGATCATATGGAGCAGATGATACAAAGCAAGCAAGGATCCTGACGCACATCTTTTTATCTTAGGTAATTGTATTGCATTTTGAAAAATAATTAGAGATTTATGCATTTTATTATGGTGCTCTCTCGCCTAAAAAGATGCATTGAAAGTTTGATGATGGCACAACTCCTTTGGGGAACTTCAATATTTAGGAAGTGCAAGAAGTGCATGCTCTGACCGTGAAGATGTGGATCGCGTAAAAAAAAAGAAAAAGCAAAGCAGCAGAACTTTCCTGCACATTACTAAGGAGAAACTTCCTGACAGTTAGACAATCAGTTGGACAATCAAGAGCTGTAAGAAAAGACAGACAGCCTCAGAGTTCCTCTTCCACACTTAACAACAGAGCCGGGTGAAGCTTTGATTTAAAGATTCAAGTCAACAGCGATTCGATCAAATCATCCCTTTGAATCACATCTTCCAATTGAATTGTCAAATCGACTCAATGCATGAAATTGAATCAGGTAGCTCTGAAATGAAGCGCACATTCAATAGACTTTCATGCATGTGTTGACACACTTTTCAGCTCAAATCTGACCACGTCGAACCGCACATTTCAGTCAGACCTTGGATGAATCCCACACCTCTGGTTCATTTCTGGACAGATGCTATGAACTGGGTGCTCTGATTAATTGGTGGGCATCTCCCCCTGTAGGGTGACTTGCTTTGAATTTCTATTGAGCAGAGAAAGAAATCCCTTCTAAATTTATATCCAAATATATCAACACGTATTGGGGTATGCAAATATAATGCAAATTGGTGTCCTCTGTCATGCTCCTATTTTGCTGGCATATATCTTCCTTTTTCAGAATGAAGGATGAGCCACTTCAATCCTGGAGCCTAGTATTCCTTGGCAGCAATTCAAGGCTATGCTGGACCTCAGGGAACAAGAGAGTACCATATTATCGTATGGTTGGGAGGGACTTTGCAGGTCTTTTGGTCCAATCTCCTGTCCAGTGCAGGAATCCTCATACATCCTGGACAAATGGTTGTCTAGTTTTTTTCTTGAAGACTTGCAATGATGAGCACTCAGGGGTCGTAATAATAATAATAATAATAATAATAATAATAATAATAATAATAATAATAATAATAATAATAATAATAATAATAATAATAATAATAATAATAATAATAATAATAATAATAAAAAGTTGGAAGGGACCTTGGAGTCATCTAATCCAACCCCCTGCTCAGGCAGAAAACCCTATACCATTTCAGACAAATGGCTGTCCAGTCTCTTCTTAAAAACTTCCAGTGTTGGAGCATTCACCGCTTCTGGAGGCAGGTTGTTCCACTGGTTAATTGTTCTCACTGTCAGGAAGTTTCTCCTTAGTTCTAGGTTGCTTCTCTCCTTGGTTAGTTTCCATCCTTTGCTTCTTGTCCTGCCTTCAGGCGCTTTGGAGAATAGCTTGACTCCCTCTTCTTTGGGGCAGCCCCTGAGATATTGGAACACTGCTATCATGCCCCCCCTCGTCCTTCTCTTCATTAAACTAGACATACCCAATTCCAGCAGCCTTTCCTTATATGCTTTGGCCTCCAGTCCCCTGATCATCTTTGTTGCTCTTCTCTGTACTCTTTCTAGAGTCTCTACATCTTTTTTACATTGTGGTGACCAAAACTGGATGCAGTATTCCAAGTGTGGCCTTACCAAGGCATTGTAGAGTGGTATTAGTCTTACAATAAAGTAGAATTAGCTGATCTGGTGAGGTTTCCTCTCTGGACTACTGACCCAACTCTTTGGAATGTTCCTTCAAAAAGGTTTGATTGGTTGGCCTACTGATTCTTTGCCGCCTGCACTATGCTTGCTTTGCTTAATAAAGCGTTTTAGAAATGATGTTGCTAATTAGGCCAAACTGATTTTAATGGCATGCTCAGTTGCTCCTGGCTTTTTCATTTGCCTTAAATTTGGAACATTTGAACTAATGGAAAAACGATGCTTTCATTTTATATATGACTGAATATCCTTTCTTCCTCTCTCTTGATTTCCGCCAGCCTTGAATTTGCCAGTGAATGAGGTCAAAGGATACAGACCTTCGCTGGCACACAGAGACCCAGGGCGACTACTTGGGAAATTATTTCCCTGCATTTTTCAGATATGGCAGGTCAGTTAACACCACAAACCAATTTGGATCGTATGTTTTCTGAGGCAAAAGCAAGAAATGAATATCACAGAAGCGCAAAGAGCAGATAAGGCTTTAGTTAGCTTCTGGTCCCTTCTGTGTTTCCTAGTTTGGATCCTGACCTCTGTCATGCCAAGGCCACGAGGCCATCAGACTTTTGCATTGAAGTTAGATGCTCAGGGATGGGAATTGCACCAGAGATGAGATGAAGCAGAGAGATTGGACTCAGCGCTGGGAAGAGTCAAGCCAAGCCAAGCTATGCTACATGGTGGAGTCAAACGAGCAGATCTTTTTTTTTTTTTATTGAAAATTTTATAAAATTTTACAATATAAATCCCCCCCTTCCCCAACCCACCCTTCCACTCCCCCCTCCCTCCCCCCTCACTTCCCAGTGCCAATCACAGGGTTAACAATAAAATAATCATACTCTAACTAACATTACTCAACTATTAAAATAACATATCTATAACCTCCTTTAACTCTCTTTTAAACAAATATACAGTTATTAAAAACAATAATAATAACATCACTTTAATAATTAAAAATAGTACTAAATAAACTATTCTAACCTTTATACAACAATAATACTCTAAAATTCACTCAAAAACCAAATGATATTTTTTGGTCCCATATTTACGCTCAATATAATCTATCCATCTTCTCCAAACCAAAATATATCTTTCTTGTGAATAATCCTTCACATAAGCGGAAATCTTGGCCATTTCTGCTAAGTTCGAGACTTTAAGTGACCATTCTTCTATAGTGGGTAGACGTTCCGTTTTCCAATATTGAGCCACTAGTAGTCTTGCAGCAATTATAAAGTTCAACATCAATTCCATTTCTTTTGCATCCAAGTCTTCCATAATACCCAACAAAAATATCTGCCGATCTTATCTTATCTGCAGATCTTATCCTGGCAATCTCTGTGCTAACCTGGTTTATGGAAATCTTTTACATTATCATGTAGAGCTGCAGCACTTAAACTGAGACTGGGCCAGTGAGCAAAGCACTTTTGACTTGATACCTTTTTGATGCTGTACATGTTCTTAATTTGCAATTGGACACTTAGCAATTATCTGAATACAGTGGACACCCCACCCCAAAAAAGCTAATTATGATTCAGTTTCAAATTTCTGACATAGCCACCCTCATGTCATATGACTGCATTATGGATGCTTGGCAACTGGCCAACATTTACAATCATTTGCAATGCCCCACAGTCGTGTGACCACAATTTACCATGATTTTATGATGTTTAACTTTTAGTTTCCAGCAAAGAAATATCCCATAGTGAACAATGGGTTTGCTTAATGACTGCCATATTTGCTATGAAAAAGGTAGTAAAATTGGATCTGGTCAGCTGGTGACCTGCTTTACAACAGTTATAACCTACAATCATAATTGCCAGGCTCAATTACACTTGTAACATGACAACCTGCAGTTGTGGCATGCTTTTCTTCGCACTCCATGGTTCCACCCCAATAAAGGGTCTTCTGCAGCTGGAGATTTGATATTGGACTTTATTCCTTGACAAGAAACAAGAACTGAAGAACTTTGATCAGGGACATTTAAAGGGAAGGCTAAGACTACAATACAATATTCCAGCAAGGGCCTTACAACATCAACTCACAGGGTTGATGTTGTGGGGAAAATAGGTGGAAGGACTATTCGGTATGTTCACCACCTTAAGTTACTTATAAAAATAAAACAGGTGGGATTAAAAAAAAAACCAAAATTAAATCTAAACCACATTGGAATGAAAAATGGGGTCTCATTCTCTCCAGTAATATCAAGATATTATAACCATGGTCCCTCGGCTTCCTGGAAGCCCAGATTTTAAGCGTGATCTGATCCGTAGCCAAAATATAAATTGTACACACCTGCTGCAACAACACGAGAGCTCTTGACTATGGCATAATAAGCTTTATAGGTGTTTCAGTAGGGGGTAAATCTGAATCAGTGCTGCATCATTCTAGCCTTCATTAGAACCAAGCTGATATCTCACGGGCTGACATTCTGAATAGATATATAACAACCGACTGCTCTCACTAATGGAACAGATGTGTGACCTCCATACAATTTGAAAGTGTCTTCCTTTAGAGGAGGGAAGTGGCTTTCTTTGTACTCACAACTAATTAAAGAGTGAATTCCAAGCTGTTCTAATGTACAACTCACTGTCATCTTATGGTTTAGATTCCGCCTCTGTGCCAGCTCTCATTTAGAAATGAAAACACTTATTTAGCTCTCCACTATACCTTCCACTTTAACAGACTCATCCCTTTGCTTTTCTCTCTCATCTGGCCTCGAATCCCCTGTTCCCCAATTCCCCACCCCCCTCGCTGCAGTGATAACTCTACCTATCACTGCCTCCATGTGACAACCCTGAGCTATAAAATCTTGGATTCTGTTTGATGATTAATTTACTAATTGCCTGCTCTTCTCCCTAGGCTGGCTGAAAATTAAGAAGAGAGGCAGGGAACCTACATCTGATGCAGTCAAAGCTAAAATCTTGCAGAGCCAAAGTCCAACGCAGAAGACTTCTTTGAGGTCACCTGTAGGAAAGAGGAAGCACATTTGGAGAGGAAAGGAAGACAAGAGGAAGCACTGTCCAGAGCTGAAGTAGAGAGGAGACAGAAGAAGAGAGCTGGGTTGCCACTCCCTAGAATCTCTCAGGGTATATCTGT
Organism: Protobothrops mucrosquamatus; assembly: GCF_001527695.2. Classification (NCBI taxonomy): domain Eukaryota; kingdom Metazoa; phylum Chordata; class Lepidosauria; order Squamata; family Viperidae; genus Protobothrops; species Protobothrops mucrosquamatus. Next base: position 188,202 of record NW_015387106.1, read on the forward strand.
CCGAGTAGTAAAGGTTTAGATCAAACTCCAGACTGTGGGGCAGTGTAAGCCTGGAATACTGCATTCTAACCACTGCACCACCATATGCTATAAGCGTTGCTGTCATTTCATTAAACAAAGGTTGTAAGTTGAAGACTATCTGTATGTGGGGTAAAAGAGGAATTCTTAGACCTAAAAATGCCACGAGAATCTCTTTTGCAGCATGCTATTTTCTCAAATATTAAAAAAACCCACAATACTAATATCCTTTCTCTGAAGAACAGAGTGATTTGTCCTCAGAGGCATCTCTAAGCAAAATTCAAAGCAGATCTTCAGTTCCCAATTGGGCTGAACTGGAATGTTTAAGGAAAACTAAACCAACGATAGATTTTAATTCAAGGAGTATTTAATTTGGTGTTTCTCAAAGATTAGCCTTGCAGATATCTGAGAGAACTTCCAGGAAAAGCTTTGGCCTTTCTCAGAGGTTGAGTTTGCATTTCCTAAATTATTCCACATGTATAGTGTGGGAAGTCAGCACCCCCCCCCCAAGAGAAAGAAATATTTTTGGGAATATTAAAAAGGCAGAATATTATATTTCCCCAAAGGCTCTTAAAAGACAGACACCAGCCCCAGTCCCTCTCCCCCAGGCAGAGGCCAGCTCTGTAGCAATGCAGATTTGATAATCCTATTCAGAAAGATTGGAGCTAGGAAGCTTGGAGCTGATGGGATTAGAAAGACAAAGATCCCTAGAACCAGCAACCCCTCACCCATCCAACACAGGACATAGCCATCAACCACAGCCCCAGGGAAGAAGGACATGATCTTTAGGACATAATAGGATTAACCCACCACCATCAGAATACAAAAAGGGCACACTGAACCTCAGGTCAAAGTTCATGCCACAGGAACAAGAACAACTCCAAACACAAAAGCCCAAGAAGGTATAAAAACCCACCACTCCCAGCACCACGTGGTCAGCCACCCCCAAAACATGCTGCTGTCACTGAAGTTTCTGGCAGCTACAATAAATAAGAACCTTCTTTCCTAAAGCAGTCTCCATTTTGTTTATTCCCGGATTGGAATGGACCCTGATGAAGACGTTTCTTTCAACGATAGTAAGAGATGAGAGGGAGAAAGAAATTTCAAGGGTGAAATAGAATCGAACCAAGTCAAACTGGTTGACTTTGTCCCAGGCACTGTTTCTCAGCCCAACCCAGGATTATTTTTCTTGTACTGCAAGAGGATACAACCACATACCACACAAAGACATTAACTTCAGCTCTCCTGACCTCTGCACTCTTTCAGTTTTCTGGTGGGCAATATTTTGGGTTTCTGGTTCAGATCAAAACCGTTTCCTCTTAAAACTGACTGCTTTCAACGTTGCATTTGGCAGTAATCCAAAAGCAAATTCCTGAGACAAGGACAAGTTTTCTGTGGTCGTGTTGCTGGGTAATAAGGTTATATTATTTTTTATGGTAAAACCAATACAAAGTCAATTAAAAGCAAAGAGGTGGATGGGAACAAGGGCCCAGGAGGATTGAAGCTGCAAGCCAAGAAAAGCTTTCAGAAAGCTGAATGCAATGTTTTGTTTTGTTTTTTGCAGGGATGATTTATGAGCATTCCCATCACACCTCCTCAGAAATCCCAGTGGGTTGTAGGAAAGAGATAAGGGTTCTATTGCATCCCAATTCTGCAGCCCAGCTGCTTAAACGTCTTTCTGTTCAGCAGCACCAGAAGCAGGAGTAAAAGGGACAGCTGATCCCAGCTGAGGATATAGCCCAAAGAATGTAAATAAGAAGAGCTAATTGGAAGAAAGAGAGTTTATTGCATATTTTATTTTAAATCCCATTATCTGAACAGGACAGGAATTGTAATCCTGGTTTGGGGAACAGGAGCATCTTAGGCAGGACTGTACAAAAAGATTGAGATAGCAGTCAACAAGACTTTTTGCATAAAACAGAAAAAAAGAAATTATGATGTGTGGAATTGACGATTAGAAGAAATGGCAGAAGATGGAAAAGAAATGAAAGTTAGGCTGTAACCTTAGAGTAAGAGGTTAAATTTAAACTTCAGACTGTTGTAAAAGAAAATCAGAACTCCTTCCTTTCTTTTTCTTTTTCTTTTGGCTTTGTTCTTTCTTTACTATTTCTCTTTTTCCCTGTCTTAATTATTAGTTTCTCTCCGTTTGTATCTTTCCTGTTTAAAAATTCAATAAGGTTATCATTTTTAAAAAAGTTGAGATAATGGGCACAAGGGCACAATCAAAACCCTGCTCTTTTTTTTCTCCGTGCATTGTGGGAAGATGTTTGATCATGTGGCTGAGACTGCCATGTTGAATTTTTTTTTTAGTCCTGCTCTGGATTCCCTTTTGTACGGAGGGCCTTGTTTTAATATTGTTCCTGTAATTGCCCCAGGAGGGAAAGTCTGTCTTTGGATGCTTGAATGATGGATGCACCAGGCCTCCAGTATTGTCTACGAATGGAGACCAAAGATGGAGGGTGCAAATTTTCCAAGAAAAGGAAAACAGGACTAAACGAGACACCTCTTTAGAAAGAGTACAGAGAAGAGCAACAAAGATGATTAGGGGACTGGAGGCTAAAGCATATAAGGAACGGCTGCTGGAATTGGGTATGTCTAGTTTAACGAAGAGAAGGACGAGGGGTGACATGATGGCAGTCTTCCAATATCTCAGGGGCTGCCCCAAAGAAGAGGGAGTCAAGCTATTCTCCAAGGCGCCTGAAGGCAGGACGAAAAGCAATGGATGGAAACTCATCAAGGAGAGAAGCAACCTAGAATTAAGGAGAAACTTCCTGACAGTGAGAACAATTAACCAGTGGAACAACCTGCCTCCAGAAGCGTTGAATGCTCCAACACTGGAAGTTTTTAAGAAGAGACTGGACAGCCATTTGTCTGAAATGGTATAGGGTTTCCTGCCTGAGCAGGGGGTTGGACTAGATGACCTTCAATGTCCCTTCCAACTTTATTATTATTATTATTATTATTATTATTATTATTATTATTATTATTATTATTATTATTATCTCACTGCAACTTTGCCTCATCCCAAGCTAATTTGGGATTTCATCATCGACAGCACAACTGCCCTTGGATAACTTCTTTCCCTTTCAGTCCTTGGATCTCTTGTCAGTTGCAAAATGGGGGAAAAGGCATTTCAAGGTTTTTAGAGAAAGGAAGGTAAAAAGAAGCTAGTCTCCTGGTATTATACTTCCTGTCCCTTACAACTGTTCTTGGGAGCAAGAAGAAGTTGCTGCCATGAAGCAATTCTAGGTGCACTTCAAAAATGAAAAATAAAAGTGCAATCCTTGCCTGTTCTTTGGAGAACTCCAAGAGAAGGAACACGATGTGAGATGGTTAGAGAGGATGTGCCAGAACAGGAACACAATGTGCTGGCCTTTGCGGTTTTGACTTTGGGGGAAGCGGAACAACTTTTTAATACCCAAGAAAGAAGTTTTGGAACAGAAACACAGGGCGATAATTTCCAACGATTCCCAAGGAGGAGAAATAACTGATAAACATGCAATGGGGGATGAGATACAGATGGTCCTCCACTTATGACACTGCTAAGCAGGGTGGTTGGTGAAGTGTGTCATGCTGATAGTATGCTCTTTGCAGAACGTCCCAACTGGACATTTATTCTCAAGAGCAAATGTGCAAATATGGCACCACAGCTGGGAGAAGAGAAACCAAGAATCTCTCAAGCAAGTGTGTCTTTTCCCAGCAGTGTCCATGGGGTGGGGGTGGGGTGGGGGTCCAAAAAGTTAAGATGGCCTTCCCCGTGGAAGTCCCACCAAAAGATAGTTTCAAATCTTCACACATAAACTATGTGCTCAGACTCTTCCGGTGCTATGCTTTAAAATCTTCCCATGTGCTTGTTTTTTCCCCTAATATTTTAATTCATTTTGATTGATCTGACTACCCCTATTGCTACAGAGAAACCAGCAGAAATGGAAATCACACTATCAAAACATAAAACATACAGTAGTAAATCTATAATTTTTTCCCCCTAGCAATTCTTGCTCGGTTGGATGAAAGAAAATTGGCTTTTAGCATTTCTTTCAAAGGGGAAGATAATTTCAGAGAAATTCCTATTAGTTGAGGATGGAGTCCAAAGTGTGCAGGTGAAAGAGACAAGGAGTGTATGCTTGTCAAACGAGTCAAACAAATCAAGATGATGGCCACAATCATAGGATTGAGGCCCTGCTCCAAAAGGACACAGCTTCAATCGTCTGATTGTGGCTCTCATTTGTTTGGCCTTTAGGGACAAGAAGTACAACAATGAGATCTATCTTCATTGGGTCCAAGCCCAAAGATGACACAGAGAGATTCAGCCAAGTCCAGTTCTTTATTTCCTGAGTCCAGTTCTTAACAGACATAATCTTGTCAGAATCAAGCTTACAAACCTCTAGCGCTTACACATTCAGATAGAGGGAAGAGAGAATCTTGGAAGATTAAACCTCTGGTACCAGTGACCGATCCAGATCTGATCCTTCTGATCCAGGAGTCTTCAAACGTGGCCCTTTTATGACTTGTGGACTTCAACTCCCAGAATTCCTTAGCCAGTGTGCCTGGCTGAGGAATTCTGGGAGTTGAAGTCCACAAGTCATAAAAGGGCCAAGTTGGAAGACCCCTGTTCTAATCTAATAGATATATCTGGGAGATTCCATGATATGGTTATCCTGAACTTCTTTTTCTCTCACCCATCCAATTCAGGACTGGACAGTCTCTTTCTTAAGACCCCTTTCTGGAATCTGCTGTCTCCTGCTCCTCCTTCAGCTGCAACTTCCATCACAATGTTTATTGTAAGGTTACTTCAGGGGTCTTCAAACTTGGCCCTTTTATGACTTGTGGACTTCAACTTCCAGAATTCCTCAGCCAGGCACGCTGGCTGAGGAATTCTGGGAGTTGAAGTCCACAAGTCATAAAAGGGCCAAGTTTGAAGACCCCTGCAAATCTGAAAACAGCTCTCCTTTCTTCTCCTTTTACTCTCCAAAAAACTAGGGAGGTCCCTTTGAAATGCTTCCTACTGCTCTTCTCCTTCCAAAGGCTGCAAGATCTTTTGTATAATTATTGTCTCTTCTGCAGCTCTTCTGCCTGTCTCCCAAGGTCATTTGCACCTATCACTACACATCTTCACTTTTTAAATGTTTTTGTCCTGCGGATACCTCCAGAATGAGAAAAGACATCAGCACAGAAAACATTTGCATTGGTCCCCTCCAGCCAGAAGGAGATACTCAGAAACACCGTCAAAATTCAAAATCAAGAATGTTGAAAGCATTAATCAAGTGCCCTTAGCATAAGACGGCAAAACAGAAAACTCTCCCGCGCTGCCACAGACTTTTTTTCTTTTTCAAAAAAAAACAAAACGGTTTGAGAGACTTCATAGCACACTTCAGCACAGCAGTGGCCTTTTCTGCCTTTGAAATATCTCAGATGGTTTTCACCTGCTGGTAGAGTCACGTAAAAGGCATCTTCCTTGATTGATCATAAGTCTTGTAGCCAATTGGGTAATTGAGTAAATGGATTTACCTATGGATAAAAGCAATGATCCCAAAGCCAACATCGCCTTTCTCTGCTTTCAGATAAAGCAAAATCTGGTTTAAAGATTGCATCTCGTTTGAAATCCTGTCCACTTTGCTTTCTATATATTAGCGAGGCAGTCTTCCAACTGTGGCTTATTATCCGTAGATTGAAGAAAAATTGGAAAGTTTTGTCACTATTTACATTCATGCTGTTTCACAACATATGGAGGCTTTGTATGCATTTCCCCCTAATTGATGTATCTTTTAATATAATTTGCTTACAAATTCCTCTATTTTTTTTTTAAAAAAATGTAAATCATTCTGCTCTCCTTCTCCCATACACGAGTTTCCTTGATTCAGGCTTTTCAAATGCAAATGACTCCGCTGTAGTAAAATCTCTTCATTGCTACTTTTTGCACACAATTTTCAGGAGGGCACTCTTTTTTTTCTTTTCAACACGGGAAAGTTTGCAGCTGATTTTTGACCCAGGAAAAAATGAACGTTAGACGGCTTTGCTGATGTTAACATTTTTCCCACTGTAAAGTCTGGCATAAGAACTCCCAAATTCACAGCTGGAGGGATTGGTAGAACCTGTTTTAAACAGGCAACTCTGGTATGGGAGAAAATGGCTTGTCTAGGGCAGTGGTGGCAAACCTATGGCACGGGTGCCAGAGGCGGCACTCAGAGCCCTCTCTGTGGGCACGTGCGCCGTCGCCCCAGTCCTAGGCCTTCAGCTGGGTTTTATAAAACCTTTTCGCTTTAGGCCTCCGCCGCCATGTGCAAAAAAAAAAAAGGTTCAATCAATCAGTCAATTTCAACTTCTCGCGGGAAAAAAAAGATCTTGCAAAATTGGAATTGATTGATTGAACTTTTTAGTCCCACCCAGTCTGCCGTTACCACCGCAGCCATGCCCACCCAATGGGCCACACCCACCCGGCACCCGACGATGCATAAGTGGATTTTGGGTTGCAGTTTGGGCACTCGGTCTCTAAAAGGTTTGCCATCACTGGTCCTAGGGTAAAACTGATGAGAAGCTGATCTTCATTATAAAGTATAGCATACATAGGTCTTCCCGAGTCTGGTGAAGTCTATCTGCCTTGAGATGGAAACTGTCTGGGAATTCTTCAGAGACCAGACTGAAAAAGGTTGGAATTTGTCATTAGAGAATCTTACATTCCACAGCCCTGTATTCAGTTTTATACCAGCTTTGCCCACTGCAATGTTCTTCACCAGTTCCAGAGTCAAAACATAGCATGTCCCAGTAAGAAGGAAGCTGAAACTCACATTGCAGTTGGGCTAGTATCTGGATGGATGAAACTTCTTGTGGAATTTGTTTCTATAAGGCTTTCTGCATTGATTGAGGGATCACCACTTTGTTCCTTATCTTTCTTTTGTTCTGCACTTGGGTGGTGCATACATTCAATAAATTAAACTGAAAATTGTCTTTATTAATTCTCTGACTCTGAATTTCTGCTAACAATGTGTGGACAACAGAGGAGAGGAACAGGGGAGGGGAGAAGAAGAAGAAGAATACAGAGAATGAGAAATATATTTTTTCACAATAATTGAGGAGGAAGAGAAGGAAAAGGAGGAAGGGTGAATTATCTTTGTGAAAGATCAGATTCAAGCCTGCACTCAGAAACGAAGTGGAAATGAAATGGCCTGTAACCCAAAGGAACAAATGTAGGAAGGAATCAATTAATTAATAACTGTCCAGGCTCAGGTAGCACATGCTAAAAAAACAAAAAACAGCTAAGAATCTATTTAAATGTGAAATTAAATTATACTCCCTTTCAAGAGTTTTGCATTCTCTTTTTGTTTGTCAGAGCAAAGTGGAAGGATTCTATTTAGTAAAGATTTAAATGCATTTGATGCTCGGTAATGGATCTTGTAAAAAAATAAAATATCAACTTAACAACTGGATTCAGAAGTGGCACATTATGTAAATACCAAGAAGGGACGAAGGAAAGAAAAAGAGAGAGAAAACTGTGTTGAAAATGATTGTCAAATTCTGTTTTCATCTGGCAGCATCAAGTTTAGCCAGACTTTTATTAAGCTTATTAAGTAATATATTATGATTACTATATATGTACAACAATGTGAAATCACAGCTGGCAGTTCTCTAGCTGATGTTGGCCTTCATTTGCATTGAGTTCTTCCCAAGAACCTAGGATATTGTAATGTGTTGGCATAGTATATGTGTGGATCCAAGCAGTGTGACCTTTTGTAATTGAGAGAAGGAAAAATTGTCAGTACCAATTTTTTAAGTGTCCTGTGGGACCATCATGGCTAGCTTAGGCCATAGTCTTTCAAGGTCAGTTTTCAGGTCTTGATACATAGTGATCTTCTTCAGTTCTTTGTCATTTATTCTACTACCTCCTGGTATTGCCAGAGCAATTATCCATTATTATTATGGTTCCCCACATAGTCAGCCAGATGCTTAGAATGGATATGGTACATTTATCCACCTACTGGACAAAGTTACAACAGACCTACCTACTTATCCCCCAGATTCAAAGTTCTGATGGTCACACAAACACACACACACACCGTCATCTAATCACCTTTCAGGCATTCAAAAACTGGGGTGCATTTATGGCTATTTGTAGTGTCTCCCAGTCACATGACTGCATTTTATGATGGCTTTGCTGAAAACCAGCATTTATTTCCAGCAAAACCGATCCATAACAAACCATGAGTTCATTAACAACTATGTCATTCTCTTAATGATTACAGCAAAAGAGGTTGTAAAATTGTGATGGGCAGGCTCCATTACAGTTAGAACTTGAGGACTCCCTGTACAGAAAGCTAGCATAATTCAGTGGCATTAAAGCCAAGGTATAACAGACTGACTTACAAAGAGTCTTTCTTTCTTTCTTTCTTTCTTTCTTTCTTTCTTTCTTTCTTTCTTTCTTTCTTTCTTTCTTTCTTTCTTTCTTTCTTCCATGGACCGGAGGGGGCATGGTTTCACATGATGTGGAAGGGATGGGGAAATGGAATCCTTTTCTATTGTTTGAGCCAAAGACATCCCATGAAACTTTCTTTCCTCTTGGGATCTGGAACTTAATTTAAATCTCTCGCTTTGCCTTTTCTGTGCCATGAGAGAAAAGAAACTTCAAAGGACTGCTTTTGCATTATAGAATGTGTTTGAGATCACTGAGTCATCTGCTTGGAACTCATAAACCGCATCCTTCTGTCCTCAACTCTATTTTCTTTGACACATTCCCAGCACAAGTCCAAAAGCTCGGAAGACAAAACCTCTGGTCCCAGTGACCAATCCAGATTGGACCCTGCAACATCATCCTGGGACACGTATATATGCCTTCATTCTATTTTCTTTAGGCTTTGTTGGCTTTTCCTATTGTTACTTCAGCATTTCTCAGTCTTAGCAAATTTAAGATGCATAAACCTCAATTCCCCAATTTCCCCAGCCATCAAGCTGGCTGGAGAATTGAAGTCCATGCATCTTAAAGTTGCCAAGGTTGAGAAACACAGCTTTAGCTGACCTAAATGGTAGTAGCAGATGAGTTGCATGCCAGAGGTCCAATACAATTCCCAGCAACGTCACTGCACAAGACATTGAATTGTAAACATACAGAAATGGGCTCCAGATTAAACCACCAGAGTCTAGCCAACATGAAAATCTCTCTGTTAGATGAATGCAGCTGCTAGGTTTGTGACCAACTGGATTATTCAGGTTGGGTAAACAGAGGCAGAAGAAGTCATTTCCTTCTGTTGTCCTATTCACCATTCAATTTTGGGATTCTTAGCCACCCAGAGTCACTTCAGAATGAGATGGGAGGCAAAAAACTAACAATAAATAAATAAAAAAAATTCTTAAGGAGCATCTACTTGAGAATCCACAAAAATGCAAGAATTCAGGATCAGAGAGGAGGGGATCACAATGGCTGAGGAACATGGTTGTCATGTCTGCATGTGCCAATAATTCCAAGATTGTGGCTAGGACTATGTGACTGAAGAGCCATCCTGTTTACCTCTGTCAATTCAGTTCACACTGAATTGTGGTTAAGGTGCCAGGCTAGAAACCAAGAGATAGTAAGTTCTAGCCCTGCCTTAGGCATGAAAGGTGGATGGGTGATTTTGGACCAGTCGCTCTCTCTCTCTCTCAGCTCAGTATTGTGTGTATTTTCTGCCTGATTTGTTGTAAAAATAATCAAGTCAGGTTACAAACAAACAAACACAGTTGCAAGCATCACCTTGATTTGTTTTTATCATCTTGGACAGCCCTCCTGGGGAGGACAACACCAGCATCTTCTAAATTAAGTGGTGGGGAAAAAAAAACAATAACAACCCACCAATAGCATTAATTCTGAATTGAACAGAACAAACATTGAAAAGTAGAGCCCCCCTCCCCCTTTTAGAGGGAACCAGGCACAATTTAGTGAAAGAAGCCACAAGTTGAAAAAGGTCAATAAAAGAGCCAGCCCCCCCCCACGTTGAGCTTTCTGCATTTCCACATTAATATATTGCCTGTTTTGAAATGTCAGCTGTTGTTTCTCCTCATCTTTTGTAAAGCTTGGCATCACCTGATTGGATGATCCAGATGATTTATTGGCTTGTCTTGGGATTATTAGGAAATGACACGGCTACTCAGGTGTAACACAGTTGGTTAGACAATCTTAATAGAGCTGTGAAGATGTTTGGGGACCAGAATCCTTAGCAATGGACTGTGGTTTTTTCCCCCCCCCTTCATTCAAACAAGAAGATTTATTCTTTTTTTAAAAAAATAAGATCATTATCTGAGAGAAGATGAGAAGTGACAGGGGGAAGGAAAGTAGCCTGCTGTTTTTGCAGTTAAAAATGGAGCTAGAAATCTATCAACAGGAGAATGGAATTCATTTCATTTACATGAATAATCCAAGCTATACAAAATGCAATCACAACCATGTGATTGAAGCCCCACCCAGGGCAGGACTTTAATCGTAGGATTATGACCGTCATCTTGATATTTCCCATTCCTGTGGATATCCCTGCTGTGGATCGATCTTATTGATCAGGTCTTGCCAATGTCCAACATCTTGGGAATGTGGCAAGTATAAACAATCTCAAAACTGCTGACATTTTCTTCCTAGTCCCCATCAACCACAATCCCATCTACAAAAGTAATTTGGTGTAGGGGTCATTTTAATGGCTTTTTCAGGAGAGGACTTGTAAGGTACAGGGTCATTTGCAGCAGGGATGGGCAAAAAATAAAGATGGTGGCCAGACCCATATGACTGAATTCCAATTCTCTTTTTGCATGTGTTACAATGTATGTATATATTTTTTTTAAAAAAGGAAATGCTTTGCTGACATGGTTGTGTCCACTATCTTAATTCCCTCATACATCTAACTAGGGCAGGGGTGGGCAACCTTGGCTCGTTTATGACTCGTGGACTTCAACTCCCAGAATTCCTGAGCCAACATGGCTCAGCCTGGAAACCTCTCCCTTTCCCCTCAGCATGGCTGGCTCAGGAATTCTGGGAGTTGAAGTCCACAAGTCATAAAAGAGCCAAGGTTGCCTACCCCTGGACTAGGTCATAACAAGGGCTGAGATGTCCACATGATTTTACACTCAGTGATTGTGACATTTAGCAATGGTGTTGTGGTAGGTAAGTGAGGATTACTTGTGGTTAATCCTTGTAACTGCCTATGCTTTAACTAAATGCAAAATAAGACCTATGCCAGTCCGGAAACATTCTTGCAAAGAAAGCTGTTGTTGGAACCTGTGTTTTTTTGCTCTATGTTATACCAGTTCCCTGTTTAATTTGATTTTTTTTAATTAAAAATGTAAACAGCAGATGCAGAAGAGGACAGGAATAAACAGCACACCAGCTGATGGCAGAGTTGATAGAAAAGAGGTAGAAGATAACAAGGAGCTCGTCCCAGTTCCCAGTTGGTGTACAGGAAGTCCCCCTTTTTTTCATCTTCCTGAGATGCAAAGCTGTTTGTTTTGTAGGAAGGGAAGTGGGAGCTGCTGGAGTCACAGCTGATCGCAGAGATATTTGCTCAAACCCCCCCCCCCAAACTTGGCTCAGAGAGCAAAGAAGGAGAAGGAAGCTGATCAAGAGGCGGAACGCTGTGAAAAATCAGAACGTGTTGCTAACCTCGCCGAAGAAGCCAAACAGGAAGATGACGAGCCAAGGATTAAAGATTACTAATGAGCAAGCAGTAAAAAAAAATGTCGTTGGGCTGGTAATACAATGGAGTTTCTGGGCTTCAGCAAGCAAGAAGCAGATGAAGAAAAGGGAGATTGGAAGGGGAAAGACAAACTGAAAGCAGCCCCTGGGAATGAGATGGTCTTCCAAACTACAGATGGGACCTAGGTTCATTCTGAATTGAATCTGACCCTCCAATTCAGCATGAATGTCAGGTGTTCAGTACAGAAATGTGGTATCCAAAGTGCATCTGGAGCCATCCATCTCAACTCTGATTGATGGAAGCTTCCTTCTTCACTGAGAAGATGGAGGAGCTCCCAGCTGAATGAGGATAGGAAAATAGCAGTTGTGATTCCTCGCCAGCCAGTGGATCTGGCAGCTGAGTCTGAAGAATCAGATGAGGAGGAGGGGCCTGGAGTGACATTAGAGTCAGAGGAAGGCTCTCAGGAGCTCCAAGACTTACAGTCGGACGAGGAGCCTGACCGCTCTACTCACGCTCAGGCTGAGACACAGCTGTGCTGGGAGCCTGAGCTGGACAGTGATGAAGAACAGCTGGGACAAATCCAGGATGCACAAAAGCACAGGCAAGAGAAGCGAGTAGGACAGAGGAATGCAATGGGGCGGCTCCAAAGGCAAAGGAGAAGGCATTAGGAAGCCACGCCTTGGCTGAATTACAAAAGGGAAGATGTGGGAGGTGCTGGTTGCTGAAGGCAACCGTTCGTGTTGAGGATCGAGTTTCTGTGGACTGTGTTTGTTTGCCTTGGACATTGACTCAGGTCTGTGAGAATAAAAGAGGTTGTTTTTTTCTTGCGGTTCCTGCCTGTTTCTTGGAAGAGGGGTTTCTCCTTGTGAGCATAACAAGGACTCACATAGACTGGGGCAGAACAGCAGTTGTGCAGATCAGCATAATGGAATAGTGGGACAAATAAATCCAAACACAACCTAGATTATTCCGAATGATCAGACTTGGACAGTGAAAGAAGCAACTTGGTCCAAAATTATGGACATGATCATCGGTAGAAATCAACGTTGTTCCCCAGATATGCAGAGCAGAAGAACAGATACACCAAACCAGTTCATGGAAAAGCAGACTGGAACAGATTTCTCCAAATCAAAACTCCACTAATACTATCATCTCCTTTTCTGTTTCCTTGCAGTCACATTTAAAATTCAAAATAATTAAACAGGCAAAGCACCTGAAAGATAGATTTCAGTTTATGTACAGAATCATGTCATATAAAGTGGATGATGCCAATTGGCTTTATATCTGCTATACTTCTGTCACTCTGTGCAACCTAGTTCTGAATATCCAAATTAGGTTGAGTTAGTCTACCATTGTCAATTCAATGAATGTCAAATCAACTACAAATTGACATTGCAATACTTGGTGTAGCTGATTTTTTGAAAAGCCAATTATCCTTGCATGTTTTAAGTTGCCAGCTGTTTATTGCTGGCTCCCAAATGAGTGCATTACAAGTTTTCCACTGCCTCTGTTGACAAAGGCTTTTTTCACGCTTCAGTTCACAACCTTCCTCTGTGAACGCAATCTGTCAGCAAGGCAATTTTTGGACACGGGCTTAGCCCATCTTCAAAAGAGGGTTCAACATATATTTAAATACACAAGACTGGTAGCCTTCCAACTTGTTCAGAAATAGCCTGAATTTCAGGATGTTTGGTAGCTGCCTAAAACCCAAAGGGATTCTTTTTACCCACGCTTCTTTCAGAGTTGTCTTTAGCAAGATTTATTGAGAAGGGGTTGCATTAGTATGGGAAATGGGAATTCAATGCAACTCCAAAATTCAATTCCTCATGACCTTTGAGCGCAAAGGGGCAGGAATAGTCTGCCTGCTTTTTATCTAAGTCTAAGACATTGCTAATTTCAAATTACGTTCCTCAGTCTTCCCAGACACACTCGCTTGGAGGACGTGCTTTTTAATACTTCCTGGTAGGATGTAATTTGTTAGGTTTCATAGTTAGCGTTGCTAGTTCCTGAAACATCATTATTTTAGTTACGGAACTTGCTTTATGAATCATTGCTCAGGTTAGTTTCCCATTAGAAAAAATCATCTCCATATCACACTTCAACTATGAACAATTGCCTATCAATTCGTCTGTCTGTCTGTCTGCCTGTCTGCCTGCCTGCCTGCCTGCCTCCCTCCCTCCCTCCCTATCTCTCTCTCTCTCTCTTTCTCTCTCTCTCTTTCCCTCTCTCTCTCTTTGTCTGCCTGCCTATCTATCTATCTATCTATCTATCTATCTATCTATCTATCTATCTATCTATCTATCTATCTATCTATCTATCTATCTATCTATCTATCTATCTATCTATCTATCTATCTATCTATCTATCTAATCTCCACAGGTTGCCATTCAAGTAATACAAGAAAGAGGGTTGGGAAAGAGAACAGTCCCTAATATTATTAGGAGACAGTGTTCAGATAATTTTGTTGGGAATCCTCCAGGTCGTGACCTTTTTTTTACTAGGTATAATGCCAGAAAAGATTGATAAACAAAGTATATACTTGATTTTACATGCGATAACAGCGGCAAGAATCATATTCGCACAATATTGGAAAAATGAAGAAATACCACCAGAGGAAGAAATAATAATAAAAAAAATAGTAGAATGTGCGGAAATGGACAGACTTACTATGAAGTTGAAAGAAAAAGAAGAAACAGAATATTTTCAAACTTGGGATTTATTTTATCAATGGCTGGAGAAAAGAATAAAAGATTAGGAATTAAATTTGTATTAGTGAATGATAAACTCAGACAACACGTTTGTTGAATAAATACTACTGAATTGTATGAAAAAAATTAACAAAAACTTTACCAAAAAAAAGTAATACAAGAAAGAGGGTTGGGAAAGAGAACAGTCCCTAATATTATTAGGAGACAGTGTTTAGATCAGGGGTCTTCAAACTTGGCCCTTTTATGACTTGTGGACTTCAACTCCCAGAATTCCTCAGCCAGGGTTAGGGTTAGGGACCTTGGAGGTCATCTAGTCCAGCCCTCTGCTCAGGCAGGAAACCCTATACCATTTCAGACAAATGGCTGTCCAGTCTCTTCTTAAAAACTTCCAGTGTTGGAGCACTCACCACTTCTGGAGGCAGGTTGTTTCACTGGTCAATTGTTCTCACTGTCAGGAAATTTCTCCTTAGTCCCAAGTTGCTTCTCTCCTTGATTAGTTTCCATCCGTTGCTTCTTGTCCTGCATTCAGGTGCTCTGGAGAACAGCTTGACTCCCTCTTCTTTGTGGCAGCCCCTGAGATATTGGAAGACTGCCATCATGTCACCCCTCATCCTTCTCTTCGTTAGACTAGACATACCCAATTCCAGCAACTGTTCCTTATATGTTTTAGCCTCCAGTGCCCTAATCATCTTTGTTGCTCTTCTCTGCACTCTTTCTAGAGTCTCAACATCAGATAACTTAAAAGTTATCTGATCTGATAGTCCAAATGACCATTAAATAACATGTAGGGCTTCCCCATTGACTTTGATTGTCAGAAGGTCGCAAAAGGGATTACACGACCTCTGCAACGGTCATAAAGAGGAGCCAGTTGCCAAGCGTTGGAATTTTGACCCTGGGGAGGCTGCAATGGTCCTAAGTGTGAAAAATGGTCATAAGTCACTTTTCTCAGAACTCTTGTACCTTTGAACGGTCACTAAATGAACGGTTGTAAGTCGAGGACCACCTGTAAAAAGAATGGCTTGTAGAAGTCATCAATTGGCCAACAAAGCAGTTAAACTACAGAACTGAGTTGGGCGGTCTGTGAATCCCTTTGAGTCTCCAGCACCACAACTGCAGACCTGGGAACAAGCCAGGATCCCAGACTGCAAAAATCTGTCATTTTTGGATCTCTTCCAGCCCAACCACCCACACCTCTTTGAAACTTTATGGAAGGTTTCAAAGGAAAGCAGACTATCATTTAATTAATCAGGTAATTTTCCCTTGGGGTGTGGGATGTTAAGAGGCAGGAAAACTGTTTTTAAAATGGTGCAATGCTTTCAGCCTCGGTGATGTCACGGAGGGGCAGTGGGAGACATTTTGCCCCATCTTAGCCAAAATTCTTTATCAGAATCTCTGACGTTTCTCTCATAATTCTCCTTCATTATGTTTGAAGTTCTTCCCACCAATCAGTCTACCAGGTGGGAAAAGATGCATCTCCAGTTGACAGTCTGTGAAGGACAATCCAAATCCATAATTCTAACTATTTTAAGAAAATAATTATGGCTTACCGCTTTCCTTTTGGCTGGAGATGACAAAACATTGGAAATCAAATGATATACTTCAGAAAGGGAAGTGGAAAATTGCATCAGATGAGATAGGCTGATTGGAGATGATCAAAGCGTTCCTAACGCTGGTCCAATTTATAGGTATATCTCAAATACATGCAAAGAACATTTATCACATCGGCCTTTCACTCATCAAATTATACCGTAGAAAGATTTCTTCGGAGATTGAAATCCACTGTTTGTATGAAGAGTAGGGATTTCTTTTCTTTCTTTTTTTCTTCCTTGGCTTCCGTTGCATGTTATATTTATTGAGATTTAAAAGAAGAAAAACCACTTCTGTCAAATTGTCATAAAGGGCTCCTTTTTTGGCCTCCAGAGGTGTGTTCTTTTCTTTCAGAAGAAAAAGAAACAAAGGTCAGATGAAAAGAACTGCCACGTAAATTTTACAAAGAGGCAGCGCTCAGAAAGAGAGCAAGGCCTGGCCCCCGGATCTTATATTTCAGGCACCCGAGCCGAGGTTTTGAAAGGTGCAGCCGTTGATCCAATCAAGGCCACTTTCTCCCAGCCATTCATCTCCTTGATATGGCGAACTGCTTGCTTGTTCCAGCAATGCATGAATGGCAGAAGGTGGGCAACGATTGGCAGCTGAGAAGGCAAACCATTAAGAGCAGAAATAATTTTACAGCCAGGAGCTGGAACAGGAAGGGAGATGAATCAGCCTTCCATTTCTCCAGGGGAAATAACCAAACAAGTTCAATTAATCCAACATGTTTGTACTTCCACAAATGTTTGGTTACTAATAATATTTCGGCAGGACTCATCCATCTTGCAGATGTCTACAGGCTCCTGATAGACGGGTATGCTTCAAATTCGGGAACACACTAATGAGAGAGTCACATATAATGTCAGGAGGATAAGAGGCAGGATCCAGATTCTCTAATTTTTTTTTCCTCCCACTTTCATCCTGTCCCGTTAAAGGTTGAACCCAAATAGCCCCTAAGCTAGATCAGTGGTGGTGAACCTATGGCACGGGTGCCAGAGGCGGCACTCAGAGCCCTCTCTGTGGGCGCGCGCGCCGTCACCCCAGTCCTAGGCCTTCAGCTGGGTTTTATAAAACCTTTTCGCTTTAGGCCTCCGCCACCGTGTGCAAAAAAAAAAAAAAAAGTTCAATCAGTCAATTTCAACTTCTCGTGGGAAAAAAAAAGATCTTGCAAAGTTGAAATTGATTGATTGAACTTTTTAGTCCCACCCAGTCTGCTGTTACCACTGCAGCCATGCCCACCCAATTGGCCACACCCACCCAGCACTCAACGATGCATAAGTGGGTTTTGGGTTGCAGTTTGGGCACTCAGTCTCTAAAAGGCTCCCCATCACTGACCTAGGTCAAATGAAACCAAACCAAACCTTGATTGCTGTCGTAGACCAAAATAACAGAATAACAGAGCTGGAATAGATCTTGGAGGTCTTTTAGTCCAACCCCCTGCTCAATAGGAGACTTTATACCAGGGGTCTTCAAACGTGGCCCTTTTATGACTTGTGGACTTTAACTCCCAGAATTCTGGGAAGTTGAAGTCCACAAGTCATAAAAGGGCCACGTTTGAAGACCCCTGCTTTATACCATCTCAAAGCAATGGTTGTCCAATCTCTTTTTAAAAACCTCCAGAGATGGAACATGGGACAAGTGCTGAAGGCAAGCCGTTCCACTGATTAATTATTCTCACTGTCAGGAAATTTCTCCTTTTTTTCTAGGTTAGTTCTCTCCTTGATTAGTTTCTATCCATTGCTATAGAATATAGAACGGGTTGACACCCCCCCCTCTTCTTTGTAGTAACCCCTTAGATTGTTTTGAATTACTGTAAGATTTGGAGCCATTAATTAAAATGGTTCCATTTTATTTTGTTTTAAAAAAAAAAAACTGGGGGAAGGAGGAATCAGAGATAAAATCAAGAGCAGTTTTATTAATTGGGAAGATAAGTAGCAGTAATTAGAAAAATATAACATCTTCAGAAAGACAAGGGATATTTGAAGCACATTCAGTGCCTTGATCAAAAGCGCTTTTGCACTGCTGACAGTTATTAAGACAGATATTTTTAATATAGCTAATGTGTTGATCAGATCTGACTGAATTTGCCTTTTGTGATAGACATTGTAGGAGGAGATTCAGGCTAGTCTGTGTTAGCCAAAAATCACCAAGAGTTTAATAGCAAAACTGATGCAGGATTTAAACTGAGATTTAAATTTAAATCATCCCAATGTAAACCCCAGCCTAGATCAACTTAGCTACTCCACACAATTAATGCAATCTGCTGCAGCTCATGAAATGTATGCGTTTCATACAATTTGTTACGTTAATCAGAAAAGGTGCTACCGAGCTCCTTTTCTTTCACCATAGATGGTTGAAAAACTCTTCACTGTTATTTTAATTTTTCCAATCCAAATACATCCCTGTCCCAAAAGCTGCAGCACACTGTGCTTCTTGGGAAGAAATGGGTGCCTAGGAAAGAAAGACTTCCAAGGTCAGCCAAAGCAAAAATGAATAAATAAATAAAATAAAATTCAGAAGCAAGGTGAAATTTACACTGAGGAGGGGACAAAAAGCTGAAATGGAGCAAAATGACAGGTTAGGAAAATGACGTCCATTTGCACCGTGTTCAGATTTCTCTTGCAGCCATTAAAGCTTTGTGATCCAAGAGATTACTTTTGCACTCCAGATGATTTCCATGGATTGAACTGCCAGTCCTGTTGCTTTGGAAAGGGATGAAAAATGGGTCAAGAAAGTAGACCGTCCCCTCTTCCTTTTCTTTTTTTGCTTCTTATAGGAAATAATCAGTAGCAAAAAGACAAGGCAGATCTGAGGACGTGATGGAATACTTCTGCAAGTGGGGGACGGTCTCATTGTGGCTTGCAAACAACACCCGGCAGACACCAGAAGAAAGATAATTGCAGGCAGGAATGAATCAGAAGCAGAGAGGGAAGCTCTGATAAACAATGGGACTTTTTTTTTAAAAAAAACAAAAATAAAATCTGATCGCTAGAGACTTTGAGCGAAGAGAAACAGTCTTGACGGGGAGGGCAGGTGGATGTCATTAATATGAGCAATTCTGTTCACAGTTTTCTGCAATTTCCTTTAGTGCCACAGTAAAGACAACACCTGCTTGGTTACAGGTGCCCTGTAGCTGTCCATTCCCAGAACACAGCACAAATGAACTGTCACGCAGGCAAAGAGAAAGGCAGCTCCAGGCTATTCTGTTCCGGAGAGCATATCTTCTCTTTATGTTGTTTTCCATTTGTGTACATCCTTACATTCCATTAAGAATGAATCCATAAGTGGTAGGAAAAAAAATATACCTCTCTCTCTCTCTCTCTCTCTCTCTCTCTTTTCTTCCTCTACCAGCTCTCATCTGATGGGATGAATGGGAATTTGCTTTGGAAAATCTTTTGGAGGAAAAGAAGATTTCAGAGAAATTCTTATGGCTGAAGTTTCTGCCCTTTAGAAAGAAGAGATAAGGGGACTTTTTCCATATTGCAGTCCAGAGGTTAGCCCCGTCAGGTAAACTAGACAGAAAATGAAGCCAGGTGAGCTAACTCTATTTTACCATAAGGTTACTTTAACACAAGGTACAGAAGATTGCAAGTCTGAATGTATGAACTTCCAGCTGCTACTTTTAACCACCTGGCCAGATTGAATGGGTCCTTCCTAAATTTCTTCCTCTGACTGTTAAGCCATTGGGGGCTTCTGCCTCTCTTGTTTGATGGTTTCCTGGTCAGTATCACTTGCCCTTGTCCCCAAAATCATTTTCACATATCATTACATGAAGGAACCACCTCGGGATGGAGCTCCTCCTAAGAATGTAGGTATTTGCTAGAAAACACGGTGTAGTTACATGCACCATGAGGTCATTGTCCAAAGGTGCATCTGCTGTCAGTTGCTTGAAATTTGGACAGGTAAGCCACCAGGAAGACTTCAGGTAGATAGGGGGAAAAAAGGCACGGCCCTTTTCTGCAACCTATAGGAATGTCTTTCGGATGTGTGTCAAAAAATACGCTGCCTGTTATACCAGGACATTCGTGGAAGAGGCACAGAGGCATCCTAGTTCATTTAACAGATGTCTCTGGAGTGCCACTTTGGAGAAAACCTCGGAGGGTTTTGGCCTCCTGAAATCCTCCTAGGTGGTGGATTAACATACCCTCTGTTGGGAAGGGTGAGTCAAGGTTTTCTGCCTCCCTTCCAGCCTGCATTTTATAGCACAGTTTTCACTGCGCCCCTGCCTACCCTGTGAGTCTCAATTCACCGTACATATTCCAAAAACACGACTTTCCCCCCCTTTTGCTAGTCCTTAGGCTTCTATTCATATATATATATATATATATATATATTAAAATCAAATTTGCATGGCGGTGTTGACGCGCAGACTACAAAGGGGAAAGGCAAGGTGGGAGTTGCGTGCTTCCCCTGGGCAAATATCACATGCAGGCTGATAAGAAGTCTGAGCTTTAGAAAGAGAAGAGCTCAGGGATGTATTTGAGCAAAGAGACACCTGTTTTCCTTGTAATTCCAGCAGCTGAGCATCAACAGTTGGCACCAGAAATGGTAACAGACTTTGTGATGCTAAAAAGCCATAGCAAATCTTCCGTCTAAGCCTTTCTCTGGACTAGAGCGAAATTTCTCCATTGCTGCACATTGAGAGCTGGTTTGGCTCAGTGATGAAGGCACAGGTTACAAAGCCAAAGGCCGTGAGTTCAAGTCCTGCCCTAGTTACGAACACCAGCTGGGTGACCTTGGGCCAGTCACTCCCTCTCAGACCAACACACATCCCAGGATTGTTGTTGTTGAGGGTAAAATAGGAGGAAGAAGGAGGGTTAGGTACGTTCCCTGCTCTGAGTTATTTACGTACAAAGTAATAAAGGCAGGATAAAAATCTAATAAATAAGTTACAAGGAAGCAAGCTTGATACACAGGAAACTATACCATGTCATGAAGGCAAACTCTGATGTGACTTTTAAAAAGCCCTTTTTGTTGGATGGAGAAAATAGAACACATGAGAAAGAAAAAACAGGTGCCATGGGACACCCGTTACAATCTGTATCTTCAGGTCAACCACAGTCTGGCCCAGCCTATCCCCTTTGCTCCCAGTTAGAACTTCCTCTTCCCAGATCCCTCTGTGACCAGTGACTGGGAAGTCCTTGTTTTGAGTCTACTACAGTGTGCAGCAAGAATTTTTCATCCCAACGTCTAGCACCTAACATGCTTCAAGGATTTTTCAGCATTCTTTTCCATGCAGGACAGGTGACACCAAAGTATAGGTGAGGTGTTTAGATATATATTGTCCATAAACCACGTACCAAGGTTGGCCTACAATGGAAGTGCAAAAGTTCCTTTGGGATGGGAAACTATGTGAGAGTGCCTGCTGTCTCTGCCTGGGAAACAATGTGAGTGAGCCTGTACTCTCTGACTAAAATTGCTGATATCTGGACGTTTCTGATTGGAACTGGTACGCTTCAGTTTTATGAGGTAGGCCCCAGCCTCACGTGATCTCGTGTTCCATCCTTGGAAATTTTCACCAAAGTGTGCATTGGGGAGAGAGAGTGCATTGACCAAAATTTGCATTGTTGGGAACATGTACGTTGTTAGAAATTCTGCTTATATAAAGTATCCCAAAGCAAACAAAGGGTACTGTCACCATGTGCTTTACTGCTCAGCTATATATCTGTAACAGGAAACAGGAAACTCTACTTCGAACAAAGAGCATAGAGTATATACCATAGACCCAAACCTACAGTATATATATATTGCCATCTATTGGCTGAATACCACTGTAAGTCGTTGCATAAAAATACATTCCAACATGCATTGGCCCAAGGGTGCCCTGACAAAAGTGTGAATTGGTGAGAGTGTATGCATTGACCAAAGTGCATTGGTGGCGTTGTGTGCCTTGATGAGAGTATGTGTTTCATTGTATCATATTTTTGCATCCACTTTAATTCCAAGGCATTCTGAAGAAGGAAAAAGGGGAGGATAGGAAAAGATCACATTATCCAAATTAATTTGGCTGCCTGGCTCTGAACTGGATCTCTGTTTCTGCCTCCCACATTCCAGATGGAGGCTTTGAAAGCAGCCTGGGGGAGAGTGAGCAAATGCACAAGGGCCCAGAGGCACCCTGTGAGAACAGGAGAGCCAGACAGGAAATATGTGTGCTGAGAAATCGTATTTTTATCGGTTCCTCTGTAGACGGTGTTTATTCATATGCCAGCTAGTCGTTGTCCGATTTCTCTTTACAAAATGGCTTTCTTCCTTTGCCTTAAATTTGTTTACATAGATAGAAGCTGCTTTTTCTTGCTTTCAGCACTTCTTCTTCTAAAGAGCCCTTTTTCTTTTTTTAACAATATTTTATTATTTTTTTATAATCACAAATCCTTAATATTTTATCAGCAGCACATTGTCTGGGTTCCAATATTTAGCTTACTAATGCATGTTAAACTCCTTTCTCTCTACCTCGTTTTTCTAGCCACTGATAAAATGTATCCCATGTTCTAAAGTATTCTGAATCTTCTTTCTCTTTCATTTTCAGTGTCAGTCTGTCCATTTCTGCAACAGTCCATGATTTTCTTAATTATCTCTTCCTCCACTAGTAATCCTTCATCTTTCCAGCGTTGAGCAAATACAATTCTCACTGCAGTTAGTACATGTAACATTAAATATACACATTCTTTCTCATAATTTCCTACAATTGTGCCTAACAAAAATAATTCTGGCTTAAAGTCTACATGTTTTTTTTTTTTTATCATTTTCCCTAACCATATATGTATTCTTGACCAAGATCTTTTGGCTTTAGGGCATGTCCACCAAAGATGATAGTATGTGTCTACATTTCCAACAATTGCTAGACATATTTATGAACATTTTTGCTAACCTCATAGGTGTTAAATGCCATCTGTAAAACATTTTATATAGGTTTTGTTTGTAAGCCACCGCTTTTGTTAGTGGCTTTGTCAGTTTTCTAACTAAAGAGCCATTTTCAATGATGCTCTGCATTTCCCAGTTAGACCTCTGAGCTGTTTGCATGATGCATATTAGCATGTTTCTCCAGTCTGGATTATTTGTCATCCCAAACATCTAAATGTGGTGGTTGGGAGCATCTGCTGTTCTCAAAAACTCAGAGGTATGAAAGGTGTCAATCACTCTGGCTTCCCTTTTGTCCTTATTATTGAACCTGGTTGTAAAAAGGTGGGTGAAACGATCTGGGGTCTACAGGGAGGGCCAGCTATAAACCTAGAGAATCCCTAAGCTTTGGAAAGCAGCAGAGGGTCTATTTGGCAAAGGCTTATTAACAGAGAGGAAGGCTGTGTGCAAGTGAATGTTTTATTTATTTTTATTTTAATAGCCAGTATCACGGGCAGTTTTCAGTAGAGTACTCTAAGAAATACAATTTCGGTTAAAACCTATGCAGTCAAATCACATACAAAATAAAGTTGGCATATCAAATCACCATAAAACTCGGCGGCAGCAAGGTGGCCTTTCAAAATCAAAGCAATATGAATTAAAATAGGATTAGGCTATAGTTCAAAATACAATTAAACATTCAAAAGCCTGGGAGAATAGGAAGAGCTTCATCTGGCAATAAAACGATGCTAAGGCAGGCACTTTCATGTCTGTGGGGAAAAGACCACACTTCTCTCGTTTGATCCAAGATCACAAGATCTGGGTAGGTACTGATGGAGAATGTGCTCCTTCAAGTTACCTGGTCCACGATCATTTAGGAAGTCAAACCAGTAACTGGACCCAACTGGCAGCTGTGGTGGCGCAGTGGTTAAAATGCAGTACTGCGGGCTCCTTCTGCTGAATGCCAGCTGTCTGCAGTTCGACAGTTCGATTCTCACGGGCTCATGGTTGACTCAGCCTTCCATCCTCGCGAAGTCGGTAAAATGAGGAGCCAAATTGTTGGGGGCAATAGGCTGACTTTGTAAACCACTGAGAGAGGGCTGTAAAGCACTGCGAAGTGGTATATAAGTCTAAATGCTGTTGCTATTGCTATTTGTTTATCAAATTTATATGCTGCTCACCTCGCAATGTGAGATGACACTGAATGGCTGGACGAAGAAGAACGTCATAATATGTTTGTATCCGCCAGTCCCAGTAAGCAGAGCTAGCTGCTCTATTTTGAAGTATCTGAAGTTTCAGAATTGTTTTCAAAGAAAGTCCCACATTGCAATAATCCAACTGGGAATTCACCGGAACATGAATCACTGTTGCAAGTTTCTCTCTGTCCTGCTAAGGTCACCATTAATAAATCAGCCAGAGATGATCAAATGCACCCCATGCCACCAAGGTCACATGTCCCTCTACTGTTAGTGATGGATGTAGGATCACCTCCAAGCTGTCAACCTGTTTCTTCTAGAGCTGGACAGATGCGCCACCCACAAACCATAACTCCAACTTGTTGGTCTTAATCTCACTTTGCTGGCCTTCAACCAGTTTATTTCTCTGCTCAAACATTGGTTCAAAACATCAACTTGGCAAGAATGTGGCCAAGATGTACCCCCAAAGTCCCAATCTGGTGGGGAAGGCTTACCTTTGGACAAAAGCCAGGAATCCGATAAGAACAAAGCTTCTTTTAATCCAATAACGAAGGATTGTGAACTTTGGGGCTCTTTGATTCCCATTTTTAATCTGTGCACAAGAATTTGCAAGGGTGAGAAGCTGCAGCTGATGGCTGATGTGAGCACTTGTTCCCAGTTTTGGAAAAGTCTTCCCAGCCCAGTCTCCTCGTTGTTCCTCCAGCTTTTCTGGGAAGGTGTTTGCAAATGAAATTGTGCTGACGGATCCTGTATCACCCCCCCCCTTTCCTCTTTATCCTTCTCTTCTGGGAGAGAATCTGTACGGAGCAACATTGCCAGGATTAATGTTCCTGTACTTTAAAATAATAATAATAATAATAATAATAATAATAATAATAATAATAATAATAATAATAATAATAATAATAATAATAATAATAATAATAATAATAATAATAATAATATGGCAGATAAAAAGTCTGCAGGATTCCACTGACAGCAATTTCTTTTTCTTTTTCTCTTGGTTGTAATTATATTTGTATTTTGCAGAAATGCAAAGCCCTTGAATAGCTGTCCCACAAGAATGAATGAGGGAGGCCAGACTCCATGAACAAGAAGGGCAAATGGATTTTTACAGACACAGACGACACAGACACAGACACACACACAGAGAGCAACCTTTGAGCCCAAATCCATCACCCAATTCCAATTTGCCTTCTGCAAGAGGGCTGTAAATCAGCTGATTGAGAATCTATTTGGCATGCAAAAATTCAGCCTGAACTTTCCTTTTTCCTTAAGATTATGAAAGACTTTGGATTGTTCTCAATTGACAACATTTTTTTTCATCTCTCCCTCCCTCCCTCCCTCCCTCCCTCCCTCTCTCTCTCTCTCTCTCTCTCTCTCTCTCTCTCTCTCTCTCTCTCTCTCTCTCTCTGGCCCCAGTACAGTAACACTACTTCTACAAGTAATTACTTCTACCAAATGGGCAACATTTAGGATGAACCTGGGTTGGATCGGTGGACCCACTGATGGCCAGCTGAATTCTGATGTTGATGGAGATTGTAAGATAGGCAACGAAGGTTGTGGGCGTTTTGACCAAGAGATTCACACAAGTCATTTGTTTCAGTGGAGACATTGGTGCTTTCTGAGCTTGGTTGTTTGCTTGCACACATTTCAGTATCTGACTAAATAGCAACCTCAATATTTTAGTTGAGTAATGAAACCTCTGCAAGGAGACAGACAAGCTCAGAAACCACCAAGGATTCCACAATTCAAGGCTGAGCTAGATATACTGGCAGTCCTCAGCTTACATCCATTGGTTTAGCTGTTTACAACAGCACTGAAAAGGGGGACTTACAAGTTCATCCCAACCACATCTTATTATAGAACCTGTCCCTTCAGAGGTGGAAACATCTAGCTAACTTTGGCCACTCTCAGACAAGCTAAGCAAGGTTGGAGCTAGGAAAAGCTCGATGGGTGAGAGAGGAACTATCAGGAAGAAGGAGATGGCACCAAGCATCACCAACCAAAATCTGAAGGAGATGTTACCTTTTGCATCGCGGACGTTTGGAGTACTGGTTAAAGTCCTGGCCTAAAAACAGGAGACTGAAAGTTCTAGTCCCGCCTCAAACATGAAAGCCGGCTGAGTGACTTTGGACCAGTCACCAGGAGACAGTGAGTTCTAGTCTCCCCCACCCCCTTAAGCATGAAAGCCAGCTGGGTGACTTTGTGACACTCATTCTCTCTCAGCCCAACTCACATCCCAGTGTTGCTGTGGGGAAAAAGAGGAGAAGGGGCGGGGTGTTATGTATATTCACCACTTTGAGTTACTTATAAAGCAATAAAAGTGGGATAAAAATGTAATAAATGAATAGTAGTGAAATAAATGACCCTGTTATTTTCTGAGACTGAATTCCCACCCCATGGAGCTTTCCTAGGCTGCCTCTTCTGGGCAATTAATAAGACCCAATTGGAGAAGATCCCCCTTTAGGATTTAATGGGGGATCATTTAATGGGGGATCATCTGAGGGGCCGGGAGTCATTTTTCATTAGGCAGCCTTATAAATTAAATAAATGAAGTGGTGGGGAGTATTGTTGGTGAGCTACAATCTGCTAGAGAGAACTTGGTGCAGTGAACAGCTCACCAGTTAATACAGTAAACACATTTGCCACCCTGTAAATAAAAATGGCACACACACACACACACACACACACACACACACTGCACTCCTGGGAACTTATTTGAAATTCTCTTCTCCCTTGAAAGGAAATTTGAAAAATCATGTCTCACCAAATTGAATAAGAATTCATGGGGAAAAAATGCAGATTATTTTTTTACAATTCCCGTTTTGTTGCTAGTTTCCATTCCTGGCATGTGTGCTCTTTCTCTCTCTCTCCATTCTTCATCCCCTCCTCTCGGCTTATCGCTGATTGCGTATGTGCATGTGCATTTTAAAGACACAGCCTTGTGGAGATTTACAAAGCAGTGGGGAGTTGGGTTGCTGTGCATGGCCCAGATATAACTTGAGCTGACAGATTATTAGCTGGCTGAAAAATAAGAGGGAAAAGGAGAAATGGAGGAGAGAAAAAGCTGTTTTGTCTAATTGTAAAGAAGGCCTGCATTAGTTCAACTGAACAAACAATAGAGAGGCTTTTAAGCATCCAAGAACCTTGCATCTGGCATGTTATTTAAAACTCCTGGTGGTAGAACCTGACAGGGGACATAAAAGAGGAGACAGAATGGCAAAAGTTGCATCACAACAGCGTTCCACCTATTTTGCGAGTATGCCCTAATGTTGCACGTACAAAAAGAACAGACTTGGTGGCATGACTATCCAATGCCTTTGGACAATGGTCAGTTGTGTGCCAGTTATGACCATGCCTGGACTTCTCACGGTCATCCACACCCTGCTCACTTCAGTCTAAGCTATTGTAATGTGCTCTACATGGGGCTGCCCTTGAAGAGTATTTGGAAGCTTCAACAAGTTCAGCATGCAGCGGCCTGAACAGTTTTGTGCAAGCAAAGACTGGCGCATGTGTCGCCTATTTTGTGGCACTTGCAATGACTGCCAATCTGCTTCTGGGTACAATTCAAGGTCTAGTTATCATCTTTAAAGCCTTACATGGCTTGGGCCAGGCTGTTTGAAAGATCACCTCTTCCCTATTACTTCCACTCAGCCTATGGTGAGATTCAGCCAATTCATACCACTTCGGCAGAACCGGTAGCTAATTTTTTGTTGCCCATGTCCAGAATGGACTTCCGGAAGTGGCATCCACACAGAGAACCGGTTGTTCACATATTTGAATCCCACCACTACACTCAGCCCACCAGAAAAGGTGGGCTGTTGCAGCTCCCACCTATTAGACTTGTACATCTGGTGGGATCATCATAAAGGGCCTTTTCCAGTGGTGGGATTCAATGTCTGAGGGATCTGGGGCCAGCATCGTTCTCAGCCCCTGGCCTCTCCAAACATTCCAGGGGAGATGTGCCATCCCCACTGGATGGCCTGGTTCCAACTCCTCCTCCGAACCAGGTTTCAATGGAGCCATGACATAACTTGTGATTGTAATATGGATAGAAATAAGAAATAAGTGATGCCTAATGGATTCTGAATGGCTCAGGCAACTCAGATCAGGCAGTAACTGGAATAAGAATAGAATCTACTAGATTTATACTTTGAGTTACCTGGAGACATCACATGTTATTGGTAATAGACAAGAAGTTCTTTTTTAGGGTATTAAAAATACCGTTGAGCAGTTTTGAATGTTGGTCTTTGTGCAGAAGCAAGCTGGAGAAGATCTCTGTTCTGTGATGTTCCAGTAAAAATAGCATTTGCTCCTTTCAAATCTATGAAGTAGCATTTTTTTAAAAAATAAAATCATTTTGAGACAACAAAAAAAAGAAATAAGAGGGCAAATTAAATTTGGGGGCTTGTTGCAATGTATAGTTCCCATAGTTCTCCTGTTTTTTCCTTGCATGTCAGAATGTGCTCCAGGTTTTACAATGCTCCTAATTTATGCAAGACCTATTTTGGTGACAGTTATTTCCACAAGAGGAATAATATTGTTGCTTTATCAGATGCGATTATAACAAGCACACACAGATCACATTCCAGTGTTGCTAAAACCTAAATAATCTTTCTTAAAATAAAATCCAACATGTTTCTCACCTGTTCTATTTTAAATGGTTCTAGCTTAATAGTCCATATGCTGCTTGATAAAAATTAATAGCAAAAGTTAAGTTTGGCTCTTGGTCACTTGTTGATTTGAAGGCTCTGTATTCCCTTTTCATACCATAGTTCAAAAACAACAGACTTCATCCGGGGAGGCTGGAATTTGATTTTTTTTTAATTCAGGCTGGAAAATCTCCACCAAAAGTGTCCATAAGATATGGTAAACAAGGAAAGATGAGATGATGAACATGACAGTATGATCAAAATTCCACCTGTTTTGGATGTGATACAGCCATTGTGTCAGCCGTCTTGACATTCTTGACCACAGAGTAGACATCTCTGATCTTCCTGTAAAAATATCCCTAAAGACAGAAGGACCTGATCTTATTTTCCATTGCCAGAAAAGGGAACATCTTTCCTTAGATCTCCGCTCCAACGTTTGCTCATCTTGAGTAGTGTGATATTTTCCATCCGATGGTAATGGAAGGGGTTGAAAGTCATCCTCACCTTCAAACACAGAAGTTCTCTCAGTGTCTTTTGGCCAATCTCTCTCACTCAGCCCAGCCTTCCTCAGAGAGTTGTTTTATTTATTTATATTTATTCATTAGATTGTTTCCTGCCTTTATTACTTTATAAGTAACTCAAGTCAGCAAGCATGAGAAAGGCTGAGAAAATGTGACTGTTGGCATTTATGCCTAAGGCAGGACAAGAATTCACTGTCTCCTGATGATTGGCCCAAACTCAGCCAGTTGACTGTCATGTCTAATGTGGGAATAGAATAGAATAGAATAGAATAGAATAGAATAGAATAGAATAGAATAGAATAATAGAATAGAATAGAATAGAATAGAATAGAATAGAATAGAATAGAATAGAATAGAATAGAATAGAATAGAATAGAAAATATGGAATGGAATGGAATGGAATAGAATAGAATAGAATAGAATAGAAAATATGGAATAGAATAGAATAGAATAGAATAGAAAATATGGAATAGAATAGAATAGAATAGAATAGAAAAGAATAGAATAGAATAGAAGCTGGAAGGGACCTTGGAGGTCTTCTAGTCCAGCCCCCTGCTCGAGCAGGAGAACCTATACTATTTCAGACAAGCAACTATCTAGCCTCTTCTTAAAAACCTCCAGTGATGGAGTGCCCACGATTTCTGGAGGCAAGCTGTTCCACTGATTAATTGTCCTCACTGTTAGGAAGTTTCTCCTTAATTCCAGGTTGTTTCTGTCTTTGGTCAGTTCCCAATCTGTTGGACTACAACTCACTTTCTCCTGCTGATTGGCCCAAAGTCAGCCAGCTGGCTTTCAAGCCTAAGGCAGGACTAGAACTCCTGGTTCTAGTTGTGAGGATAATCGGTGGAAGAAGGTCTATACATGTTGCCTCGAGCTCCTGAATGAAAGATAAATCAAGCAAAGGGTCAACAAATAAAGACAAGTCTTTATGAAAATAGACTGAACCTCATTTGACTCACCAAATCTGGGCCCCAAGAAATCAGGTGGGAGATTTTTCTGCATTTCTCCAGGGAAAGAGAAGTTCTCCAACCATTTCTGAAGGAGTAAGAGTTCTCTTGAAAAGGAATTTCGTCTAGGGTTGTTTTTTTTTTCCAGGTTGCCCTGAAAAAAAGAAGCTTAGGAGACTACAGGCGAGAGAACGGTGCAATGAAATGGGGACTTCATGTGATCACACACACACCCCAGTCTGCCTCAGCGCTAAATCGCTGTAAAGCACCATGCTGTTCCACGCGAATCTCTCTCACATTTTCTTTCCATTTGAGGAAAGTTCTCCAGCAAATTTTCTTTCATCAAATGGAATAGTTTAAAAAAAAAAAGGGGGGGGGTAATTTCTCTGCCCAGCATGCTCTTTGAGCAAGTTGGAATGAGAAAAACAATGCCAACTGGAGGATGCTAGACATCTTCTCTATAACCAATTATGGAACAGAGATATTTGAAATCACGCAACAGCTTTCTCACAGCAGCGCAATTGTCTGACGGCAGGAGAACAGCTTTGTGGAGACAGGAACGGTGGCAGGCATAGGATGGGCATTAACACAAAGCACAGAACTGTGCTGGAGGGATGGGGAGGAAAGAATAATTGAGGAAAGCGCTAAACTGCCTTCGTACGGTTTGAAGGTGTTACTGTTTCGGACAGGAAGGCTGTTCAGAGAGTGGTGAGGAGGGCAGGAAAGATTATTGGAAGTTCACTTCCTTCTATCCAGGACACGGCATATTAGCACTGCTTGACCAGGGTCCGCAGTATTGTCTGGGACGCTACACATCCTCTCCATGGCCGGTTTTCTTTGTTACCTTCTGGGAGGAGGCTTCACGGTATCCGAAAGCAGAACAACTAGATTCTGTAATAGCTTTATGCCATAAGGCCGTGGTGGCGAACCTATGGCACGCATGTCACAGGTGGCACTCAGAGCCCTCTCTGTGGGCACGTGCACCATCGCCCCAGTCCTAGGCCTTCAGCTGGGTTTTATAAAACCTTTTTGCTTTAGGCCTCCACCACTGTGTACAAAAAAAAAAGGTTCAATCAATCAATTTCAACTTCTCACGGGGGAAAAAAAGATCTAACAAAGTTGGGATTGATTGATTGAACTTTTTAGTCTCACCCACTCTGCTGTTACCACCGCAGCCATGCCCACCCAATGGGCCACGCCCACCCAATGGGCCA